>NW_017097573.1:0-16004 GCF_001412225.1 Nicrophorus vespilloides | reverse complement strand
TGCATATATAAATTATTTTATATTTACAGTCTAGTAGATTTTGACATAGTTTAATGATAACTCTTTATACTATATTTATTCAAAGCCATCTTCTTGGTTTTGATTATTATTATTTATCATTACTTTGGGATTATTTTGTTCTATACTTACAACATTTCGCTTAATAACATTTGTTGAACAAGTAAGATTTATATGGTATACGATTTAGTTATGTAATGTGTCATAAAAGTGTCGTGCAGTATGTATTTATATGTACGTAACAAAATAATATCCTATAATTTGAAATTTCTCTTCTCCTAGAATCCAATAAAAAGACGATAAAAAGATCGTATTTTGATACTTACACATTTCTAATAATAATTATAATTGCAACAATAAATTACAAAATAAACAATAATAAAAATAAAAGAAAAATCAACTGCTACAAAGGGCCTTTGTAATATTACTAAATAGAAATATTTTTGTGCTGCTAAAATTTGTATATATGTAATAGAAAAATGAATTTGAAATCATATTTATTTAGTCTAAATTTTACTGTAATTTAAATTTAATTACAATTAAAAAAACTTATCTTCGAATGCATAAATTGAATCATAGTAGGAAGTATAAAATTAAAACAACCGCAAAGATAAAATTGCAATTGAAATTGATTAAATGTACATAATATTATAATATATTTTTTCTAATAGCATCTATTTTATTTATAATCTATCACTAAAACAACATAAGTAAATTTTGAAAATTGTCTTGTAATTTACATATTGCACAACTCTATTAATTACTTGGTATTAAAATTAGAAAATGTAATTGAGAAATGTAAGTCGAAAAGTTTGTGTTTTATTTACTAATAGATTTGCGGCCAATTTGGTTGCGGAAATATTAACTTTTCATACAAAACTGTAATTTAATTAAAAAATAACATTTGTAGATTAATAATTTATTGTCAAAAGATATTTATACTAGTAATAAAAATATATATTTTTAATGTTACACATACTTAATTATATCTTATATTCTTGTTTTTAATTATGTCAGAAGAAGTTGCCGATGTTTATTACTAAGAATTCACTTTTTAACGACCTTCTAACACTTAACATATTACGTCATTTTTTCTTAACGGTAGCGAATATAGTTAAAGCGAAATTTTGAACTAAAACATGTTTTATACATAACTGGACAACAGTTTGCAAGCCACAGGTGACAATGGTATATAGTATGAATAAAAAAAAATATGATAAAAACAATTACTAATTAAGAGTCATTCCTTCTATCATATCATACTCTTTTTAGTAATCTTCACTTATATAAATAATTAATTATATAACTAATGTGTCAATATTTTAATTAGAAATAAACATTAATATAATAAAAAGAAGCTATTAGAAGATTCCAACCGAATAATATTCTTCTGTAACCAGTTTCAAACGAATCTAAAAATAAACATATTTATAAATCCAGGTGCAAATGTCGATTTGTAAAAAAAATAAACGCGAAGCCATGTGAGAAACATAATTAGAAGAAGAATTGAAAAAAAAACGTTGAGGTTGAGTTGAATCACGCTTGGTTACGTAATTTCTACAAGAACTCGTATAAGCGTATTACGCAACACGTATACGAGTTTTTGTCTATGAATGCCACAAAACACTATATTATTTTACATTAGTATCTATAAATTATTTTAAATTTATTATAAATTTACATTATTTATTTTTATTTGTAAGCGTAAAAATGCTTTATCACAAATAAAATAATTAAAAAATGGGATTCATTTTGAATTCTATATCATTGTATTATCACTGGAACATGTATGTTCTTCCTCTGTCAGTTGTAACTGATATAAACTACTCAATCATTTTTAACCATTCCAAATGGTACCTAACTGTAGTAAGTATCCTTTTTACAAGATATGTATACGCGTTATTTTCTTAGTTTTATGACAACCGTTGTCAGATAAATATTAATTTCTTTAAAAAAAAGTGAATTATATTGAACAAATATGTTTGAATGATTCATAACATTCGCAATCAACAGCAAAATTGATAATGCTTGTTTATTTTATGATTCATTTAGATGAAAACGTTTTTAAATATTGATTTCAATAATTACAACAACGTCCGAAAGTAATACAATTTTATATATATAATCAACGCAATGGAAAAAGGCACATTTTTGGAAAGAGGATAATTTCGCAAAACTCTGAGACTTCTTCCTGTGAAGGTATTTAAAACAATGAGGACATTCTAAGATCTTTCAGCAATCGAAGGCCAACATTCATGAAGAAATTGAAGGAATAAGTCAATACATTACGATGGGTGATGTACACACATGATCATTTAGAACAGGGTTTCCAAACTATATGTTACTATGTTCCCTTTAGAAAAATCTTGGCAGAAAATGAGGGTGACTTCCAAATTCTATTTCTAGTATTTTTTCGCGCCTCATTTTAAAATAATTCGCGCTTCCCCAGTTTGAAAACAGCTGATTTCTTTTTAAATTACTGCGAAGAGTACATTGGTGGCTATTTAAAGGATGTAAGTTAAAAAACTAAATAAAAATAATTTCTAAGAAGTGTGTTTTTTGTTTGTAAAAGCAGAATTTTAATTAAAAAATAAATATTAAAAATATAATTCCAATTTAAAATTTTCTTGTAACTTTGTATATATTAAACTTTTTTCAATTAGCGACTTTTAAGCAACATACAAATTTCATGAAATATTCGATTGGAATGAAACCACATTAATTAATTCGAATTCCGTATATAAATATTTTTGGCTGAAGAAAAACATTCTTTAATAATATGCATGTCCTTGTAGAAAGTATCCAGATTGGTCATCATATATAAATTGTCGTTTATAAAAAATATACATATATAAATATATACCTTTAATCTTCAAAGACTTACATTTCGTCATGTCTGGTTTCGCTCTCATATTTCATTTCACCCGATTTATGTTTGCGATCAATTTTTATTAGCAGCTTATGCGCTGTCTGCTTTTTTACCTTCACTTTGTAACCTTGCAGGTTTTCGTTGCATGCACTTAGTTTATTTTATAATTAGAAAACTTCAGTAATTTGCTTACATTAAGGTACTACTTGTGACTTTACAATTAAATAAATTTTTAATATAATTTACATTATATAAAAATGAATAATTTTAGCTCTTTGAAGCTGATCAATTTGTATTTTATTTTCTTGTTAAATTATGTTTTTTTTTCTGAGTATGTAATATGATTTCGTTATTATTACTATTTAAGGGATTTTTCAACAGAATATATAAAAATATGCTAGTAATAAATTAACATATTTCTATTTAAAGAAAACGTGCAAAATAATAGGTGAAGTAAAAAGTTCTGAGCGTTTTTCGTTACATGGCTTTAGTGAGCCATATCTCACGATGTATAAGTTGCATCTTGTCATTATATACTGCGATATAACGCTTTGAAAAAAGTTCTTTAACAGTTGTGTGAAAATGGAGGTAAAATAAGAGAAAATTCGATACATTCTTCAATATCACTACGACCAAGGAGAAAAGCGGAGCAGGCGGCCAAAAAATGTTTTGTTTATGGACCAAATACAGTATCGAATGCAACAGCTTCCGCTTCCGTTCTGGTAATAAGGATGTCGAAAATGTTGATAAAATCATGGAAATCGTTGAGTCGAGCACTTATTTCATTGCCCAGAAAGTGAAGATCAGCCAGAAAACCATTTGGAACCATTTGCATAAGACTGGTCTTAAGTCTAGTCTCGATGGAAGGGACAAAATGCTCAAAACTTTTTAATTCACCCAATATATACAATAACATATCTGGCGCAACCATTATAATTGATGAAGAAATTTAAATTATTTATAAGAACTGGCGGAACTATTGAAAATTATATCAATGCAGATATTATGTTAAAATAGCAAAAAAGATGGGATCAATCATAGACAGGACAAAAATATGTATATTATCAATTATAGAATGAATGGGAGAAGGTTACAGTAGAACAGTTATTCTCAAACTTGTTGGTCCGTCACCCCCTTTTGCATTAAAAAAATTAAAGGACCCCCCGAAAAAAGGGTATGTGTAGAAAAGTACCATCTGTCATCATTTTTTCTACGACTCCTAAATATTTCATCAACTCCAATTAAAAAGATCGTTGAGAGGAATCCATAGAAAATTTAATACTATCTAATGAAAGTTTAGTATGAGTGCCCCAAATGGTTATTTGATATAATAAAAATGACTAATGGATATAGACAATTACAAGTGGATAAGGAAATCTATAAACATACACTATTATTACTATCAGATACATTACAGTTTATATGATAAAATTATGATTAAGATGAGAATTCAATCATATTTTTGTCGATATAACGTAGTGCTCTTCAGAATATAATTTATTCGTACATCATACAGAAGCTGAACATTAAAAGATTTCTACATGTGTCAGAGATGCATAATGTTATTCATTTATAGACACAGATAAATAACAATCTATAGTTTACTTCAAAGATCAAACATTTATGATAAATAGGTTTATTTATAAAGTATATTTCTACCAAAACAAAATATATTATAAGTAAATTTAATTATAATTTTTAAGTAAATGTTTTTAATGGAAATAATATAAACCTCTTGTTGAATTCTCATCAACAAGTGGGTGGTAATCAAACATAACTTGTAAATAGTGGAGATATTAGTTGGCAGATTGCCACCAAGAGAAATTATTGATTATAATTAATTGAAATTTAGAAATGTTTAGATTTAAAAAAAAATCGAATTGCCCTTTTCATATATATTTTTATGTTTATTTTTAAATAAGTATTATATTTGTGTTGCAGCGAATGAAATAATATATAATTTACTCAAAGGAAACTGGGAATCATACAAAATTGTACATATTTCAAAAAATATATATGAAAATAAATAAATCCAATACGTCGAATGTTCGAAAATAACTACAAAACGAAAACTATTACAGTTTTGGCACAGGAATTGCACATAATAAAGTTATTTTAAACATAATTAAGATAACTATTATTAAATTTGGATAAATGCCTAACAAAAGAAGAAGAATGACTCATTGTAAAAACAAAATTTTCATATTGTTGGAAATTCCGACAATTAATATTTTAATAATAAATAAATAAATGAAATAATTAATTACTGCATATTCTGCTTCTTTTAATAATTTATAATTATCTGAAATTCTTATATTGGAAACAATTAAATTACATTGATAATTAGTTATTTTCCTTTGAAACGTTTCCAGTTAATAAATGAATCAACAAACCTCGTTTATATTTAGCATATAATCGTAATGGTTACATTATTTACCAAAATTCTAATAAAAACAATTATCGACAGTTACTTACGTTTTGTTAAGACGCGTCGTCATTTTTCTTATATTTTTCGTGCCCTAAAATCCTTATTGAAAATTGGATTGATTATAAATAGTTTTCACGCACAAACTTAGGCAGCTCTATTGTACACACCCACCGAAAATCAGCTGATGCAGTTCATTTCTGTTATTTATATTCACACACATATATACTTTTGCAATACAATATTTTGCTTTCTGTTTTTTAGGGTCACAGGTCAATGTTTACGGTACTATACAAACAGCGGCGGATATTATTACACTATGACGCTACGGAATGGCGGTAATGATAATGCGGGTTGTTGCAGTGGTCACATAGTGTTGTTCTGGAACTGTTTTGCAAAGCCAAAACAAGTGTAATAATACAAGGAAAAACGGTTAGTCACTTTTTGCGATTTCGAATGAGTACATGCTCTTAAGCGCCGCTTAGCAATCGTGAATCACAGCTATTCAGAAATTAATGAGAAAAATGGAAATATCCACAGACATGTCAATGATAATGAAGAACATATATCAATTCTAATCGCTCTTCTTTATCGTTTGCGCAGAGAACAGGCTTATCATATATATACGTCCACGCACAAAAACTTATTAATGAAAAGCATACTTTAATATTATATATAGTAAAACATATATTGCTAATAATATTTCATGTTTTACACACAAGTTTAACTCAGATTAGCGCGTGCAAATATTAGGCTTTAGAAATTTAATTCAAGTTCAAACTGTTTCAGATATTTACAACTAATATAAAAATACTGTAAACACTCGAAGATCGAATGGATTGGATTTCTCCTCTGAAAAATCATGTTAATCAACCAAAACTCACAACTAGTGCATTCTAGATAATCATATAATTTATCGTATTATATATCCTTCTTACTATTATTCATTGATACAATATCTTTCATGTACGTATTAACATAAATAAAAAAAAATATTATCATTAGTTGAAACAGGAACTTAAATTGTTTGAAATTACATTCTATTTGAGAACATTTAAATCAAAAATCAAATCGTATGTACATATATTAACTATATTAAGTACATTAATATACTTCATAGCTGAATTTACAGCTTGCACTTAACGAATGCAAAAATAACAATTTTAAATTTACTTGATTTACAATTGCACAAATCAATATAAACCTAACTTTTAACTTAATAGTAAGTCTAAATAGTTTATAATTAATCTACAGAAAACGTTAATCTAAAGTATATTTCTTATTATAATTTTATATTATATCATCTTAAACATTTTGTTAATTTCACGAATATAAATTGTAACTAAAAATAATTCATTATATATTTTTTGTTTTCCAGAATAAATGTGATATTATTACATTATTTTTTTTGATACAAGCGAAAACTGGAAAATCCTGAATTGTATTATTATACTCTCGAATAAACTCATTTTTTTTATTTAATTTTAATTAGAACTAACCTTATCTATTCCAAGTAATAATTAAAGTATTTTGGTAATTTCTCAGGTCACAACTCAAAGTACACTATTATTTTGTTCGGAGAATTGATCTATTGTCAATAGCTGGATGCAATTATTCATTTATTTCATACATTTTTAGTTTATTTATGTAATTTTATAAATGTTATTATTATATTGTCTTAGTTTCACTTAGTAATATTATTATAATTTTACATTTATTGGAATAAAATCCAAAATTGGAATGTCCTAAATTCGTTAATTAATTTATAATAATATTATGTAGAACACAAACAGCTGAAATTTGTGACAAAGCAAAACCAATACAATTATTTCATTTGAAGTGGAACTACCCTCATCTATTTTAAGCACTAATTGAATTATAGTATGTTTATGGGTTCAATAGAACCAATAAAAATAATTTAATTTCCGTCATACGGGTCGCATTGATCCAAGAGTGGAATGAACTTTTATGTAAGAAACCTTGCAACGTCAAAGTATATGAAAAAACTTATATATTTAAGATACTTACATCTTTTTAAGGATGGTATAGAACAGTGCTTCTTAACCTTTTTGGTGACCTATATATATGTATGTATTTTGAATGCTGTCATTTCGCATCCTATTATAGAATAAACATATGTTACGTAATTTATCATTATAATGTATAATTTAAAAAATATGTATAAAAACATATTACTTACTTTTGAAGAGCAGTTATTAGGGGGACTGGAAAATAATGTCGTTTCTGCGCATGTTAATATTTGTTTATCATTTATCAGCTCATTGTGTACTTAAAATCCGTGCCAAAGACATTTTAAGGTTAAAGTCATGTTTACTTCTAAATAATAAAATGTTATTTTTTTTTACATTCTATGGTTTTTGAGTTTCAAGCAATAGTTATTACCAAAAACATTTGCAATATTTATCTAAGTGCATTGGATGTTTGTAAATACCAAAGGTGGTTGTCTAAGTTCAGATCCGGTAATTTTAAACTAACAACTTTAGACAATGACGTAAAAGCAAATCCATGTTAATCAAACAAGAAGACATCCTAAAATGCGGTCTTTTGTGTTTTGTGGAGCATTCGCGGAATCGTTCATTTTGAAGGACTCAAACCTGGACAAACTGTGAATGCAGAACTTTACTGTGGACAATTGGATAAAGTAATTGAAAATTTTCCAGCGATTGTCAGCAGAAATGCAACACGATAGTGTAAAACCGCATTGCATAAGATGAACCATTTATTACGATCGCTTCTATGTGACAAACATTATAAAAATCATAGTATCATATTATATATATATATTTGCTATGTAATATGCTCTTTAAAGACTTTCCTCGCACACCTTCAAATATCATTTCCTCTGTTACCTTCACATTTCCGCGTCTTCTATTAGAGCATAAGGACGTTACACATTACTAATTCCTATGCTACATTGTTTATAATACATTCTTGACACTTAACTCAATTAATTTTATAGGTCATTTTAATAAGCTATATAAGAACATATATAGAAACAATAACAATTACTTAATGCCAATGCTAAAAAAAAATGTATGCGTCAATTCTGCAATGTATAGAGTACTGAAAACTATTAGGCATTGTTCACAACAAGTTCAATTTTGTACTTTATTTCGGAATTTTATATAATACCAAAGACTTTTATCTTAAATAAAAACTTATTTTTGACCTGTAATTGGTCAGTGATTACCATAGATATCAGAAATACTAATTTGACGGTCAATATTTATATATATAATCAGTAGAATAATTTTAAAAAAAGTTACTCTTAAGTATTAATATGTTCATTTTAAACATTTTTATTTTTCGCCTCCATTAATTTATGTCAAATATTTTTATGAATAATCATTTTTTTGTTAAAATTTTGCACACAATAAACAAAAGCACTACAATATTGTTGTTTATAGCATTTAATAAGGGAAATAAATATTCTCCTCGACTTATATCACATTATGTCGTAATTCATAAATATTTCTTATTACAAATAGTATAAATGTAATTTTAACATAACAAGATGGTCTCTAAAAACAAGTTATAAATGTCAAAATATGTCGTGGATTTTGCATTGTTACTGTTTCTTTTGCCTGTATTTTGTATGTGTAAAAAAAATAGTTGTAACCCAGATTGTATGTATATACTTTGTTATGAATAGCAATTTGTTACACCTAAACATTTATATGTGAGATTTGTATGTTGCCAACTTTGATCTTAATTAGTAAAATTAACGATTTTAGATGGATGCTCAAGAACAGAGGTTCTCAACCTTTCAAGTGAAGGTACTTTAATACGTTTACATTTGTGTCTAGTTTGAATCTAATGTAGTGTGTAGCCTTAAGCAACATGGCAAGAAGCATAATAAATATATGCAATTTGGTAAGTTCAGCACGAGAAATAACGATAATGCAGGTCTTCAAGGTATTTGTGTGGATGATGTGAATTTTAATTGTATTTTTTCTCACCTAAGTAAAGCCTTCCGCCACCTTTCGCCTGTTTCGAAAACGATCATCTGCAGTTTCATATCGGCCACGGCTACGAACTTCGATAACCGGCCTTCTTCCCTCCGCTCTCTTCCGCCGCAAGAAACGCGCTTCTTCCAAACCTAAAGGATTTTCCGCGTACGCGGGAAAACACAGAAATGAGAAACGACGGCGAAAGGACGCGAGGCGCGCGAACGCCACGCGTCGAGACGACGACAGAATGTTTGACCTAATTCCACGCCGTCACCGCCGTTCCCCTATTCCAAGGACGAATATCCCCCTCGATCCCAAACGACAACAGAAACAAACAACAACAGAAAAGCGCACACGTAGCAAAGAGCAGCATGCAACCAAGCCATTTAGATTTCAACTAGATTTCAACCATTTCCCGAGCAAATGCAACCGTCCCTTGAACAACAAACTTGATTTGGGGTCTGCTGGATTGCATCAGCTGTAGGGCACAAGGATGGTCGGCGCATGGAGACATGAATCAATATTTAGAAGCAATGAAAGGCGCGTGCCTCTGGGATAACGTAAGTGCTTACGTACGTACATTGGGAAAAATGCGGGGGCGGCAAACAACTGTTCTTGTTCTCTTTTTATTTATTTTCTTTTTACTCGACTCGCGAATAACAGAGATGTCACGTTTTTTTGGGATGTCACATCGGATTCGTGCAGTTGCTAAGCAAGATGACGTTCATTGTTCTATAGATTACTAAGCATTTTTTATTAAAGTAATCCTTCAAATAATCTTTCCCGTCATTTAAGCGGGAAATGATCTTGTCGAACCATGTGACCTTTTTTATATTTAGAATAATGTGAGTAACGATCTCACTCTGAAAAGGACAACGTGATCCATCAAAGGGCGTTTTACAAGCATCATCGAGTCACGTTCCTTCTTCGTTTATAAATAATGCCACATATTATGAAACAAACAAATTTACAACAATTAAAGTTTTTGTTAATAAACAAACATTTATTTTACTAACAATGGACCTAAGTTGCAAAGTTTACGTCATGTTTTGTAATTAATATGCAATTTGAATAAATAAAAAATATCAATATTTTTAATAAATATTGATTTGTTTATAAATAAAAAATAGATTTGTATATGTAAAAAAATGCATTGATATAGTTTACATCCATATAGTTGAAAATTTACGTAGAATCATAAAACGCAACAGCTAACACAAATATTTGAATAATTGTTTAGACAATTAGGTGAGTAAAGTTAAGTAAAATGTTAGTAATCGTCATTATTCTACCATGAACTGAGGAGTAATTGTAAAGTGACGTGATGAAACAGGCATTTGTATACAAGTTAGAAAACTAATATTCCTAGAGTAAACAAATATAAATATAGTAGACTACAATATATTAAAATATATATTTGTCATATTCATAATTAAATTCAGTTTAATTAACATTGCAAATATTTACTATAATTTGAATCATTAAGAAATTGTGAGTAACTTGGTTTTAATTATTTCTGACAAAAAATAAATATTTGTAATATGCAAACAAATACTTTTTAAACAAACTCTGATTCATTTATTTCTACTAAATTAAATTCTTAGTACATTAAATGTATTAACTTTCATTCAATTTAAAATATTCGTAGATTCATATTCTAAGTGTGTAAAAACATTTTTTTAAGGTAATTGTGTATACTTTATTTACAGGTGTTAATATTCATCAATAAGACAGTAGTGTTAGCTGAAAATACTAATAATTATTTAATAGAATGTATATTTAAATTATTTCGAATATATCTTTTTAATAAATATATTCAGTTAAAGATCTTTGTATCAAAGTTATTATAAAAAAAAAATAAAAAAGATTGCACATATAACTTAATGTCGAAAAACTATTTGCTTTAGTTAATATATTAGTCAACAAATCTAAATTAAAGAAGGAACTAAATTGTTTGCTAATAAATATACAAATATTCATCTACAATTTCATTTTGTAACTATCTAAGTTGGTAATTAATTCGGAAATCGGTAATAGGTTTGATTCATTTTATTAAAAATGTATCTACAGAGAATTTAACAAATCTATTTTTCCTAACTACAGCTGGAAAATCAAGTTTGTTTATCTATTTTCATTACAATAAGCCTATTTTAGGTCATTTCTAAGTAATTAGATATAAGTATATATTTGGGACATAATTATGTACTGACGTTTATTTTATGCAATATGCGTGTTAACTAGTTTAAATCAATAATACAATATTTTATAAATTGAATTTAATTAACAGTTTACAAGTTTAATTGCCTTCGTGGGATTTTCATGAGTGTAGTTAACATTATTGGAAGGAGGCAATAATTAGGCCAGGAAGATGACGCGCATGCAGGATATTGATTGCATCTCCGATGAATGCCACGCGAGAAACAGTTTCACGAATGGCATAGATTTCGGAAAAATAGGCGTATAAATGGATTGCGTGTCTTAATAAGTTAAAATATTTAAAAAGTAATAAATTTCTGATTTAATAGAACTGCATATGAGAATAAAACAAGTCCTCGGTGAACAAGAAGAGATGTTAATCTAATAACAAAGTATGTTTGACCGTTCATCCGAGGTTAACGACACGTACGTGGGCATAGTATTATGGTTGATGCGTGGATCTGTTGAATGACACAGTTGATTGATTTCGATAAGTCCATGAGTAGGGGAGGTCAGGATAGTTGAATTCAGTTAGCAGAAGATGTGGGATGAGATGATGCCGTCGAGCCAACCAGATTTAATCTACTCTAACATGAACACTCCGGAAGCGATCTGCTAAAGTAAAATTAAAAAAACAGAGCTCAAATTACCTATAGCGCATGATTCGAGAACGGAAATAAGAAAAACATGGACAGCGACAAACGATGAAAGAAGGAAGCTGCGTAAATGTTTCGGATTTGATCCCAACCATCCACCTGTTCCTGTACGTCCTTCGTGAAGTATTATTTGCGTTCGAGGAGGGCGAGGGAAACAGTTAAATGGAATCGCACCAACCGCACACACAAAATCTCAACGTGCACTGATGATGGGCTTCCCGGTCACCCAATGTTTGTTTCCCGGCCAGGCGCGGAAACTGGGCTCTTCTTGTGGATGGGTTTTGTGTGGGTGGTTGGTTGTGTGTGTTAGGCGCGCACGCAATCGCGGAACAAGAAGAAGTGGAGGAAGACCTACTAATGGCAGGTGGCGAGAGGCGAGGTCGTGCGTCATTCATTCACCTCTGGGTCAGAAGGGTTGGCAAAATTCGCCCACACTCGTTCACTTACATTATCGATCACCCCCGAATCAAGTAGTATTTCATGTGCACGATGAAGATGCCATGAACATCAACAGGTCTTAAAATTGGCTAGAGATTTGCACGGAAAATCGTAGATCATAAAGGGTACTTTCTTTTACATAATTGTGCACAGTTTCAACATAATTCAATTATCATATTCTTTAAACAAGTAAATAATTAACATACATACTTTTATTAACTTCTACTGAATAAGTTATAAATTAAACTTTTATAAAGAGAAGTGTTGTTTCTCTTTAGAAATATTTCATTTTAATTAGACATTAAGGTAATTTTTGACCAAATTATTTACAATCGATTGTATTAGAAATAAATTGTAACCTATAACAAGTATTACATTTTCGCTTGATGTTTATATTTAATATTGTAAAGGTGGAATGTATTGCTGTACAGTGAATTGATTTATTATTAGTGTAAGAAGGGTTGCACTTATATAATATGTACCATAATATCAATGAAATGCGAGCTTGGGGATGGTAAAGGTAATTTACATGAACGAGTATATTCTCGAACATCGTACATTATAATTTAACCCTACACCTTATTGACATTAAGTTCACGTTAGGAGTGGTAATTGTCTATAAACAACATGGCTTTGTTCCAACTACTAGTAGTAATCATCATCAGACAGAATGCAATAGGTGTATAGTATTGCATTATGTCTGTGGAAAATAAGTAAAAAAAAATAGCCTATTATAAAACAAAGCAATTAAATCATTTGTCCGAGAATATTAATTTTCGATTTGTAACTAAATATATACAACAATAGAAACTCATATATCTTATAATTGTGTTAGTTTAAAAATAATTATTTATCACTATTAAACATTAATTGAAGTTGCCATATGTTCCGGGCTTTACAGAATTTCAATGTGGATTGTGCAAATAAACTTGATGATGATGACTAGAATGATGGAAATATGCAACACATTACAATAAAATTTTCTGTAAAAGGAGAATAAATAATATTTTAATTAATGATTATTTTTCTTGCATAATTTAGAATATATTATGTTAATTTCAGCTACAGTAATCAAATATTGTCGATAATAATAATAATTTTGATATACACAATGTTATGACAGTTAAACAACGTATGTCGAATATTATTACTTAGATTGGTGATACTCGTGCCAACTCGGATCAAATTGATTTGACTTTAGTAGATTTACATGATTCGATATTATTCATTTTAAACTTACACTTTAATATCGCAACTGAATTTATAAAACGAGCTTATGAATTTTCATATCATTTATGAATTGCAATTAAATGGAATTGCATTTATATTAATTACATATTTTTTAACTTTATAAATAATTAGATAGAATCAATAAAATCTATTTTAGAACGAACATAAACGTTTTCATAATGACCAAGAACAATTTTTTTTTGATTGTGTATATTCAATACGTAATGTTTCTCGATAAAAAAAAAACAATTTTGATCATTAAACCCCAACAGTTTCTAAATAATATTAATGTGTTTCGATTTTATTTTTGTTATTCACATTAACGTTAATGCAAGCGAGGTAAATGCAAAATTCGCATAGTGTGCGTAATCGGTTTCGCCAATATCCCGGACTGTTTGAAACCGAACTAATCGAAAAATTAAATACCTACAAAAAGAAACCGCATAAAAAAGACTTGACTTTATAAATCAAGAAAAAGCTATCATTTGTGTAAGACTATAGTAAATCTGTATTTCTCGAAACCGCACTATGTGAGGTATTTCAATATAAGAATTACTCCTTTCGATATTTCTCTAAATTTTGAGACATTAACTATTTGATTTGTGATAACAATAAAAAATAGTTATCATTGAATACATGAAGTTATTCAAATACAAATTAAATTGAATTACTCACCGTTCACCGATGGCATCGTACACAAAACCTCTACGAAGACGAGCTGAAGGTGATGACTTGCTTTTTGAAGAACAGCATATACTCGATGAATCTTTCGAAGATGATGTTGCAGATTCGTATTCACTATCACCAGTATAATTGCTGAAACGAAAATAAATCTTAGTGTCTTTTTTTTAGGTAAAAATTATATAAATGTGTTTTAAATTAATTTGTAATTTAAATAATATTTGAAAAAAAATAAAAAATTGATTGTTTAAACTGCAGTTAGTAGTTAACCTATGATTAATGTCGGAAACATTTATTCTATTTTTTAAGATTTATCAGTCATCTTACAGTATTGTACAATTATTAACAGTGATATAATTAACTAATTTACTATTACTAGTAAATTATTTCAATTATTATTCGTCAACTATAAACAAAAATATATTTAACTTAACATTGAAAGATCACTTTTAAAATAAAGATTAAGGTCTACAATTTATTATCATAAATTTAAAATAATCAAAGAAGTCAAAATATACTTATTATAGACATATAACAACTTTTGTTTGATAAATAAACAAAGAATATTTTTTTAAACTGCATTTACACTGCTGTAAGTTTATACTATAGGCATAATGTAACGTAATCGTATACGTGGTTGCCTATGTAATACTTCAAAAATAAAATCTAATAGTTTAGCTAAATGTATTTTAAGATGTATGTATCATGAGACAAAAATACTCGCTATTACATTTTGTGTGCGTAAATTGTAAACCATTAACAATAACATAGCAAGAGAATTAAAATAGACCAATCTAAAAAAAAGTACTTTAGAAATTTCAATTTACTATTTTTCTAGTATACCGTCATTAAAAGCATTACGTTGCAAATAAACATTATTACAGGGAACATTTTAATGAAACATGAATAATGCTTTAAGGTAAATTATACGCAAATGTAAATTATAGCAAATGTAAAAATATGTTTTTATGATGGTATTCAAATATTGTTTCTGTAAACATGTTTACAGTACATTATTATTGATCAACTCAAGGAATTTCAATTGCATGAGATAAAATTATTAATTTTGTGTATGAAATAAATCCAAATAAATATAAATTATTTAGGTTATTCTTGTTTATGTCTTATACAGATTTCCAAATGATTCACAGTTATTAAAAAAAAATCCGATCCATGCAAGCAGCTGCATGGAGCTCTACACCTTTACCATCATCCATCCGAACCAGCTACAAAGGTCTAGCAAACGTACGTAACCTCGTAAAAAAGAAACGAAGGCTGAGGAAGATTTGGCATCCACCAAATCGGATGATACCATCCGGATGATAAAACTCGCCTGAATAGAGCCAATAAACAACTCAGGAACTTATTAGAGAGCCACGAGTGTCTTGGTAGTCTGTCTCCTACTGGAACTAACGAACACTCACTGTGGAAGGCGACCAAGCATACGAAACAACCGAGAGAGAGTCGCCTCTTCGACAACCGGATGGTACTTGGGCGAGGAGTGACAAAGAGAAGGCGGA
>NW_017097572.1:8624-24355 GCF_001412225.1 Nicrophorus vespilloides | reverse complement strand
GAGGCGACAGAAGTTATCGAGGTTAGGGATTGCAATTGACAGTTGTCATTTTTCATAAGCGTCCTTAGCAACTGTCATTAAGAAATCTTAGTATATGTTATTGAGTCACTTTGAGAAATTATCCAGGTTAAGGATTACAATTGACAGTTGTCATTTTTCATAAAAGCGTCCTTAACAACTGTCATTAAGAAATCTTAGTAAATGTCATTGAGTCACTTTGAGGCAACAGAAGATATCCAGGTTAGGGATTACAATTGACAGTTGTCATTTTTCATAAAAGCGTCCTTAGTAACTGTCATTAAGAAATCTTAGTAAATGTCATTGAGCCACTTTGAGGCGACAGAAGTTATCCAGGTTAAGGATTACAATTGAAAGTTGTAATTTTTCGTAAAAGCGTCCTTAGTAAATGTCATTAAGAAATCTTAGTAAATGTCATTGAGTCACTTTGAGGCGACAGAAGTTACCCAAGTTAGGGATTGCAATTGACAGTTGTCATTTTTCAGAAGCGTCCTTAGTAACTGTCATTAAGAAATCTTAGTAAATGTCATTGAGCCACTTTGAGGCGACAGAAGATATCCAGGTTAAGGATTGCAATTGACAGTTGTCATTTTTCTTATAAGCGTCCTTAGCAACTGTCATTAATAAATCTTAGTAAATGTCATTGAGTCACTTTCAGGCGACAGAAGTTATCCAGGTTAAGGATTACAATTGACAGTTGTCATTTTTCATAAAAGCGTCGTTAGTAACTGTCATTAAGATATCTTAGTAAATGTCATTGAGTCACTTTGAGATGACAAAAGTTATCGAGGTTAGGGATTACAATTGACAGTTGTCATTTTCCTTAGCAACTGTCATTAAATTCATAGCGACCTTAAGGTTTCCCATAGAACTGGAGCAGTGCCTATTACATCATTTATTTCGTAGCAGTTTGAATGGATTCTTATCAAATTTCATATCAACCTTGAAGATAACTGCAGTTGCTTTGAGATGTCATTGAGCAATGATTTCTAGATGACAGTTGTCATTGAGCAATGTTTTCCTGATGACAGTTGTCATTGAGCAATGATTTCCTGATGACAGTTATCATTTGTAATACAATATTTGTAATAAAAGCGTCCTTAGCAACTGTCATTGAATTCATAGCAACGTTTTAGGGTAACTTACATAACTGAAGTCAACTGTGATGTCAAGAAAAAACAAAAGTTTGATATCAGTTATGGTTTCTATAGCAACCGCAAGATTTCTTGATATTGAATTAAAATAGGTGTGTTTAGATTAGATTGATTTTATCTAGGAGCGTTTTGTTGTGATGTTTCCTTCTCAAATATTATCGAATTTGCTTGTATCAACAAGTCTGCGTAAATACAAAAAAGAAAGTGTGGGCAAGCGTAGGATGCGTTTACATGAGGTGTAGTTGTAAAAATATAAATTGGCAATGGGATATTCGATTCGATGAAAGAAAATGGACGAAAACAAGTGGAAACAAGAGTGAAAAAAAGAAGGAGAATACAGATTCCAGCGGCGCGTTGCGTTCCATCGTCTGTGGATGTCTAGCTTGTATTGGGTTCAGCCTTCTTGGCTCCTCTCCAACTCCAAATATCATCTATCCACCACTCTTTCTCTCATCCGTGTTTTACTATTTCGTTCCTTCTTTGTTGCCGATTCTGCTGCTGCTGCTGCTCTCTTTGGCTATGATGTATGTGGTAGCAGCGGCAGCAGCAGCAGCAGCAGCAAAAGCGGATCTCGTGCGCAGAGTTTGGGCAGTTCAAAATCCGTCGCGATGCAGAATCCACGCGTCTACGGGAAGCTCGTCCTTTCCGCATTCATCGAGAACATCTCGTTCCGGTTTCACTGTCTACCCATAGTCGCGATCTGTCTCATCTTGCTAATCTAGCACAAAAAGTTTAGCAATACTAATCGGATGACTAGTTTCTAAGATCTATAGTTTTAGTTTGTAGAAGACTGGACGAGAGTCGCAACATTTCCAAAATGGAATATTCGCTATGCTTTTTGAAAAGATGTCCAGTCTCATTCTTCCATTCACCGGTAAACTAACTTACTTATAATTTTATGTACACTTCCTAACTCATTATAAAATGATAACTTAATAACTTCTCAAGAAAATTACTTGTCATAAAAGAAGCGTTACAATTTTTTGTTTTCTTTTTAACCATTTTTTTTGTCCATTTGACAGTAGTAGTCAAAACTTTTTTTTCTAACCTCAATAGAAATAGATTTTTTTGTTGTTGTCCATTTTGTTTTTGTTCATATGTCAGTTGTCAATCAAATCATACATTTTTATAACCTCAACAGAAAAAAAAATTGATTTATGACATTTTGAGAAAACAAAATTATTAGAAATACGAATTAGTGTATTATCTTTGTTATTAAGTTTTTTTCGTTGCAAGCGCATTCACTATTATAATCCGCATTGCAGTAGATATGCAGCGCTTCGTAAAGTGAAAACAAATTGCTTCTTAATTAACTTAATTAAAATTCTTCCATAAATTCAATTGTTAATTGTAAATGGCAATTTGGTTGCATACGTAAACAATGCATTATAATAATAACATGAAAACGCAACAAAAACAAAAGCGAGAAAATGAAAGGCGAACTCTGCTGAGGCGCAGCACGCTTTGATCTGCCAACAGCAATTTTAATTGGACTTTTGTGCGTTTAATTTAACTGTTAAGTTAACAATATTTTGTTTATCAAATCTTGCATTTAATACATGAAGCATGGTTTTATGAATATTATGTAAAAATAGAATTTTAATTTAAAAAAAAAACTGTTTGCATCGTTCGATAAAAGAATGTTAATGGATGAAACGTTCGAGAAATTTCCACGAACTGTAATATCTAAAATTTGCTTTTCTCCTGAATTAGAGTAGGCTTTTATCGAAAATTCGATATTAGTTAAGACAAAAAAAAATGAACTTCGCAGTCTAGCCAGAAGCAAATATTATTGCTATGGAAACGATGAGATTCTCCATTAATCACGGGAGAAGCGGAGCAGAGCAGGCGCGGCGCCGCAACAAACATATCACGAAGCGCAACCAGAGAGAGCATTTGTTTCATTTGTTTATCGTAGCCATATTTGCGTGTTGCCCGTGGAAACAACAAAACACATACCAACTATTCCTAATACATTAATGTTCGATCGTAGTTTACTCACGAATTCCGAACGAATTTTCCTTCTGTTCGTTTCTCACGCTAATTGCGCCGGTGCCAAATACGGATCGATGAATTATTGAAAACCCTATTGCATAATTACACAAACAGATTTGATCATCAATCTCAATTGAATTGAATCATCCTTTTTGCAATAAATAAGCATGCAAATTTCGTAAGCAATTTTGGTTCATCGATGAATCACAGATGGCGTCACTTTAAGATATTAAGTATCACTTTTAACTTTTATAAAGTACAAAATAACGATTGTAGATGGCGTTTCGATAATAATTTTAGTTTTTTTTTTCTTATTTTGTTTCAGATTCGTCGGTGGTAAATGTGCGATTATTTCCAAAATAAAAATAAGTGCCTCGATCCTTTCCCTTCGGTTTTAAAGTAATTTTTTGATACAGCATTTATTTAATTTGTAGCAAAATATATTTGCTACTTTTGAAATTTTATTTATTTTTTCTTAAAATTTAGTAGTCTTAATTAATTAATTAATTAATAATGAGCGATCTGTCCGATCTGCTGTCCCCCGGGGGCGGCGGCGGCGGCGACGAGATCGCCGAAGACGCGCGTTCTACGGCCGGAAGTGAACGGTCGACGAGCAGCGCGCGTTCCGGCATTCCGAAATTCTCCGGAAGTCAGTCCAGGCCCGGATCGAGGATCGGGCAGGCGACGGGAGCTTCGAGCAAGTTCGCTTTGCCGCCGACAGGATGCAGCACACCAAAAAGTAAGTCTTTTTTGTTTATTTTGACATTGACAGATAGATACGAAACGCTTCTCGTTTTTGTTTCGTTTCTCATATTTTCGTTTTCCAATTGGATCAGTTCAAACACGATGATTTATTCATAAAAGAAATAAAATAATTTGTAGGCAACCTAATTGACGTTACATTCAAACGTCAATTGACAATTGTTTTTTTTTAACAATTGACGTCTTAAAGAGATTTTGTTTTTGAACTGATCAAGTATTACAAATTGATTTTCTTTTGGAAAATCGAAGTTTGCTAAATAATGCGGTAAGTGTACGAATTCGCTTGTTTGTCTTTATTTAGTTTTATTTTTTTTGTGTGTGTGCGTTTCCAATTTAAATTATTTGCATATAAAGAGAGTAGTTTTTTTTTCTTGATTTTATATCTAATCATCAATAATTTCATACAAAGTCTAGTAATTTTTTATTATTTCGCGTTGTCTAACCTGCATAAAAATAATTTGTTTCTCGAATGTAGATGGAGACACCATGTGTTATATAACAATATACAATTGATATGTTTGTTGCATATACTGCTGTAAGATATGAGACACTTAGGCTACTTTACACGAATTATAAAACATTCAAACTGTCATCTGCAGATTCAATATCAAAATTATTAACAAATATTATTGACTTAGGTACATTACGCAATCAGTAATTCGTAAAATTACTGAACAATTTCAATTTGACAACTATTAGGTACAACATGTGTCACAGATACTTTGTTTCTTGAATGTAGATGGAAGCACTATCGGTGTTACGTAACAATACAAATGGTAATTAATTGTTATGTTTGTTGCATATACTACTATCAGATATGAGCCTTATTCAATTTCGAAATTATTAACAAATATTATTGACTTAGATACATTACAAAACCAGTAATTTGTTAAATTATTGAACAATTTCAATGTGACAACTATTACGTACAACATGTGTCATAGATACTTTGTTTCTTGAATGTAGATGGAGGCACTATCGTCGTTACGTAACAATACAAATGGCAATTAATTGTTATGTTTGTTGCATATACTAATGTCAGATATGAGCAATATTCAATTTCGAAATTATTAACAAATATTATTGACTTAGATACATTACAAAACCAGTAATTTGTTAAATTATTGAACAATTTCAATGTGACAACTATCACTTACACCATGTGTCATTGATACTTTGTTTCTTGAATGAAGATGGAGGCACTATCGGTGTGACGTAACCATACAAATGGTAATTAATTGTTATGTTTGTTGCATATACTAATGTCAGATATGAGCAATATTCAATTTCGAAATTATTAACAAATATTATTGACTTAGATACATTACAAAACCAGTAATTTGTTAAATTATTGAACAATTTCAATGTGACAACTATTACGTACAACATGTGTCATAGATACTTTGTTTCTTGAATGCAGATGGAGGCACTGTCGGTGTTACGTAACGATATAAATGTTAATTAATTGATATGTTTGTTGCATATACTACTGTTAGGTATGAGCCTTATTCAATTTCGAAATTATTAACAAATATTATTGACTTAGATACATTACAAAACCAGTAATTTGTTAAATTATCGAACAATTTCAATGTGACAACTATTACGTACAACATGTGTCATAGATAATTTGTTTCTTGAATGCAGATGGAGGCACTATCGTTGTTACGTAACGATATAAATAGCAATTAATTGATATGTTTGTTGCATATACTAATGTCAGATATGAGCCATATTCAATTTCAAAATTATTAACAAATATTATTGACTTAGATACATTACAAAACCAGTAATTTGTTAAATTATCGAACAATTTCAATGTGTCAACTATTACTTACAACATGTGTCATAGATACTTTGTTTCTTGAATGTAGATGGAAGCATTATCGGTGTTACGTAAGGATACAAATGTTAATTAATTGTTATGTTTGTTGCATATACTAATATCAGATATGAGCCATATTCAATTTCAAAATTATTAACAAATATTATTGACTTAGATACATTTCAAAACTAGTAATTTGTAAAATTATTGAACAATTTCAATGTGACAACTATTACGTACATCATGTGTCATAGATAATTTATTTTTTGAATGCAGATGGAGGCACTATCGGTGTTACGTAACGATACAAATTTTAATTAATTGATATGTTTGTTGCATATACTACTACTGTTAGATATGAGCCATAATCAATTTCAGAATTATTACCAAATATTATTGACTTGGATAATTACGAAATCAGTAATTTGTAAATTTATTGAACAATTTCAATGTGACAACTATTACGTACAACATGTGTCATTGATACTTTGTTTCTTGAATGTAGATGGAGGCACTATCCGTGTTACGTAACAATACAAATGTTAATTAATTGATATGTTTGGTTGCATAAACAAAAGTTTTTTATATCATTGTCATAATTACTTAATGCTTAATTTTAATTTAAAGAAAGCAGATCAATATTACATAATAAGTTTTTCATAAGTTTTGTTTAAAAATATCATAATTAAATTACATAATTTATAAATTAGTTTCTATAGAAACCGTAAATGACAGATAAATATAGGTTAGGTTTTTTTTTTAAGTAAAACTAAATAGAAACCGGTAGTAGTTCTTTTTGTTTTTGTTGTTTTGGATCGTGTATTTGGAGCGCGTTTCTTCTTCCCGCTTCTGGTCTTTCTTTCTTTCGACATGAATTGAATTGTAGAAATGTTGGGGACGTGGGTGTTTAGAAGGAAAGCGTCTGAGAATCGGATACGTTATGGTTGTGGAACGAAGAATGTAATACGTTTTTGGTGTATATAAAAAAAGAGAGTAGACGAATGATCGAGTGGGCGACGAAACGTCATCTCTGGTAAACAGATTAATTCGCGATTTCCTTCTGCAAGACGCCCCATTTCATTGGAATCGTAAAGAAAAAAACGATTTTGGAAGACAACAATTTCTTAAAATCGCATTCAATTCATTCCAATTGATTCAATTCACATAAATTTCTTGTTTGATTATTTGAACTGTCACTGCCATTAGATGCGGTTACTTTAAATGTGACCAACTTAAATCAGTTACGTCAATTATAAATTTGTCACTAACAAACAAACAAAAAATGACAGGAATGTAACTATTTCAACACATTTGAAATGTATATATTTGTTTTGTTTTTGTTGATTGTGGGCGAGATTATTAAATCTCAGTAGTCATTGAAAAAAAAAGAAGCACAAAAGAAGAAGAAAAAAACAAAACACAAATCATCGGAATTACGTGGATTTTGAAAACGAACAAAAAAAAACAATGGACAAGTAATTTTATGCAACACCCGCACACTTGACCACGTGAAGTCACCTGAAAACGGACAAGACAAACACTTTGAAACAGTTGGAATTAATGCATATTATATCATCGCATTTGCGTCTTTACAAAATAATAAAAATTATTATACGAAATTGTAATTTGCATCTGTTGCTCGAACGCATTACATTTTCATTTAAATAATCCTTTCATTTGTAACAATAACAAAAACAATCGTTTATTATAATTTACAAATTTTTCACATTTTTCTTTTTGTTAATAACTCCAAAGTTATAAAACTTTTTCAATATTTTATTTTTACATCAGAAGCGCTTTTTTGTTGCGCTTACTTTGATGTTTTTGATATTGCTTAATGTAAATTAATTTTTCGAATATAGCGATTTTTTCAAATATTTTTGTATTTTTTTTAATTAACTCGAAAATTTTAAAACTTTTTTAACAATTTCTTTTTTGATTAAAAGCGGTCTTTAAATGCGCTCACGTGGATATAATTACTGTTACTTAATTCAAATTAATCTTCGAGATATGGTAGATTTTTGATGATAAATTTATAACAAAAAAAATATCTGATTTTCTAAATAAATTCATACGATCTTTTATAGACTATAAGCTAAGATTTTGCAGCTTTGTTCGCGTTTTTCCTTCGTTTGCAGAAATGAATACATTCTTCTCAAATACGGTCCTCATCCTCAACATTCCATCAGTTTCTTTGTGCGACCGCTCGACCCGTTTAGAAGGTATAATCGAAAATGATAAATAAATACATTCGCAAATGTTGCAAAGTTTTCGCGCTGCATTTCACGTCCATCGATGTCTGCTGTTTCAGTCAGTGCCTTTCAAATCTTAACTGCGCACGATCAGAACTCCTCCTCTTATCTTTTGTTTCTATCTCTCTCTCTCTCTCTCTCTCACTTCAACCAATCAGACATTCCCGACTTCACCAAACCCATTCAACAACAATCCGTCGACAACTCCGGTTGTTTCATTCCTCATTCTCCATTTCCATAACAACCACAAACAACAACAACAAAAATAAAACAATAATAATTACACTCATCTGTCTACAAATAAACCAGCCAACTCGGATCTAAAATCCAGGATTTTTATAAATTTTCGTTTCGATAAAAGTTCAAGTTTTTTTGTTTGGAGATGAGTTATCGCGGTGAGTACACACACACACACACGTAGGATATTTCTAATAAC
Organism: Nicrophorus vespilloides; assembly: GCF_001412225.1. Lineage (NCBI taxonomy): Eukaryota > Metazoa > Arthropoda > Insecta > Coleoptera > Silphidae > Nicrophorus > Nicrophorus vespilloides. Next base: position 15,913 of record NW_017097572.1, on the reverse strand, counting down.
CCAAAAACACCAATAAAAAAATCTTGCACTAAAGAAAATGACCAAAAAAAACTACATCAATTATATTAATTAATACGATTATTGCATACAATTTGTGTGTGGGAAATTGCATTCTTTTTTTTTTGTATTTAATAAGCAATTACTTGCACAACTTTTATGAACTTCCAATAATAAACACACGTTTGAAATGTGAGCAGATCGTGGGATTCGCGGTGATCCCATCAATTGTGCAATTTGCAGAAAACATTACTTAAGTTCACTTTACTTAACTATAAAATAGTCTTTGGTTTTAACGATTTTTTATTAAATTTTGTTATATTTGTTCTAAATCACTTAAAATTTAGAAAAGTGCAATTTTTATTATCATTTTGTAATCTTTAATCATAAAAAAAATAAGTTATTTGATGAAGAGAAATTTTTGTACTTTCTATAGAAAAATCTAGTAGGCAATTCAATTTTTAACTCAAAAAATGCGAATTTATTGGAAAAAAAGAGAAACTCGTTGAATAAAACAAATTTTCCTTTTTTGTTTTGTGTGTATTGAAACTAACACATTTGATTTTTTTTGCTTATAAATTATAAAGTTTTTCATCTCGGAAAATTCTCAACATTCTAAAAAAAAAAACAACAAATAACAGCATTAACTAAGTAAAAAATAAGAATAAAGTGAGTGGGTTTTGTTTTTATATAGAAACCATGGAAACAAAGGAAAAATTTTGTTATTGGAAAGTTTTGTTTTTTTTTGTTAGAAATATGCATTCGTTGCTAATTCATTCTTGACTAATTTATTCAATAATTATCGTACTTTTTTTTTCCAATAAGATTCATGTTGATTAATCGCACATGTTCATGAAGAATCTATATGATTTCTTAATTTTTGTTTTTATTAGTTACATTAATTGTTAAAATAATTTTAGTTGGTAATAAAACTATGTCTGTCAATTATTTTGTTTCTAAGCAAACAAATGTTTTGATTAGTTCTATTAATTGTTAATATCGTTTCAGTTGGTAATGAAACGTAAATTTCAGTTGGTATTTCTCCAAAAAATGACGTTAATGTGACATTGTTTAGTAATATTTTTCAAAACAAACGAAATTCCGCAAATAACAACATACGTCAACTGTGCGGGGGTTTATTGAATGAAACGTGATTCGTGGGTTTTCCGAACAGGTGACATAATGTGGAGGTAAATTGAAAATGTGAAGCGTAAAATAATAATAATATAAGAGATAGAGACACGCGGAGAACAGATAATAATTATTGTCATTAAACCCACGTCGAGTGTTTAACTGTTAACCAAACAGCAGAGGTCTTTTATTAAAACGTTATTATTAAACTTTGTGAATGGAATGTTCTTCGAGTGTTTATGACGGAATCGGCTAACTGTTAATTTCTTATTCATTCTTACGCTCTGTTTTCAGAGCATGTAATTCGTAAAATTACGCGAAGATAAGATTCGTTTCGTTTTCATCACTATTTTTAGACAGCAACTTTTATTTCGGAAAACGTGTAAACAAATGACTCGAAGAGTTTTGATCCCATTTTTTTTATTTGTTTGTTTGTTAGTATTTTCATGTTTTGATCTGATTTTGTTTCTCTATACTGTTTTGTTTATTCGTTGTTTTCAATTTGACATTTGACGTCAACAAATTAAGATTTTGTTTTATAATGCACTGTTTTGTTTATTCATTGTTTTCAATTTGACGTTTACTTTGACGTTTTTACTTTACTTCAAACGAATTATGATTTTGTTTCACAAAATGGAATCCGTTTCTATATGTTTTGTTTTCAATTTGACGTTTACTTTGACATTTGACGTTTCTTACTTTACGTCAAAGAAATTAGGATTTTGTTTTCAAATGGAATCTGTTTCTATACAGTTTTGTTTATTCATTATTTTCGATTTGACGTTTTTACGTTTGACATTTGACGTTTTTACTTTATGTCTAACGAATTATGATTTTGTTTTAAAATTGAGTCTGTTTCGATATGTTTAGTTTTCAATTTGACGTTTCATACTTTACTTCAAACAAATTAGTATTTTCTTTTCGAACGAAATCTGTTTCTATACTGTTTTGTTTATTCATTATTTTCAATTTGACGTTTTTACGTTTTACCTCAAAAAATTGATGCTTTTGTTTCTCAAACTGGAATCGTTTTTTTTTTATGTTTCGTTTAATCATTGTTTTAAATTTGACGTTTACTTTGACGTTTGACATTTTTGCTTTACGTCAAACGAATTACGATTTTGTTTTAAAATGAAATCCGTTTCTATATGTTTTGTTTTCAATTTGACGTTTACTTTGACGTTTGACGTTTCTTACTTTACGTCATTAAATTGGAATTTTCATTTAAAATCTAATAGATCTTTATACATTTTGTTTATTCATTATTTACAATTTAACGTTTTACGTCAAACAATTTGTGCTTTTGTTTCTCAAACTGGAATCGGTTTTTTACGTTTTGTTTATTCATTGCTTTAAATTTGACATTTGACGTTTTTAATTTATGTCAAACAAATTATGATTTTGTTTCACAAAATGGAATCTGTTTCTATATGTTTTGTTTTCAATTTGACGTTTAACATTTGACGTTTTTATTTTACGTCAAACTAATTACGATTGTATTTTAAAATAAAATCAGTTTCTATATGTTTTGTTTTCAATTTGACGTTCACTTTGACATTTGACGTTTCTTACTTTGCGTCAAACAAATTACGATTTTGTTTTCAAACGGAATCTGCTTCTATACTGTTTTCTTTATTCATTGTTTTCAATTTGACGTTTTTACGTTTTACGTCAAAAAATTGGAATTTTGATTTAAAATGGAATAGATCTGTATATATTTTGTTTATTCATTATTTTTAACGTTTTACGCTTTTCTTTCTCAAACTGGAATCGGTTTTTTATGTTTTGTTTATTCATTGCTCTAAATTTGACGTTTGACATTTGACGTTTTTACTTTACGTCAAACAAATTATGATTTTGTTTCACAAAATGAAATCCGTTTCTGTATGTTTTGTTTTCAATTTGACGTTTGACGTTTTCTTTGGTTATATCTTGATGTGATATAACAAAACAGAACAAATGAAAATTTAATCTTAACTAGTAATCTAGATAGCGATGAAGTGCAGTTTGATGTTGCAAACCTAGGCGATTGATGCGTTTCTGCGTTTGCAACGCGATTGATTTATATTGGTTCTTAAACGCTTCTCCAAAAGGAGTTACAAGAATCGGTTAATTGCACAACCCGCGATGAATACGCAAGGAGCGCGTCTTCTGCGCGCCATGAATTATGCAACGACTTTCAGTTACGACCGTTTCAAATTCAAACGTACCAATTCGATCCGAAAATAGTACGAAAATCTACTACATTATTATTTAATTATGTTCATCAATCAAACGTAAATCATTCATTTTTTTTTTGGTTAATCGGTATTCAAATTACGTTCGCGTTAAGATTGATGTGCATTTGTTTGTTTGTTATTGTTGCACTTTCGTGGGCGCGTTTCTGGAACAACTCCTTGACACTTCGCTACGATCCGTCTCTCTCTTTATCTATCACCTAGGCAACTGTCGAAGGTCAGACGTGATCCTTCTTGATCCCATTACAGTATTGTCTACTCTTTTTTTTCTTTACAATCTCGTGGGTGGCCGAAAGCGTAATTAACAACAATCGACGGAAAAAGGCAAAGAAAAAGCACTAAACTTCCGATTTGCCATTGTTCTCTCGCCGGTTACATAAACCGTATCATCATCAACGACGTTGCCTTTGTTTCATTCAATTCCATCTGTCACTTTTGACAGTGACAGTTCTTTTACGTCAATTTTTGATTGCATTGTTTTAAGTTCGAAATCATCATTGAACTGCCATAATTCTTCATTATCACATATCGTTTTCTTAACTAAACAATAACTCACTCTATTTGAAAGGTAAATTCTTATAAAACACATCAACGTTTCAATTCCACTTGTCATTTTTTTGACAGTTTGTAACTGTCAATTCCACTTGTCATTGAATTGACAGTTCGTAACTGTCAATTCAATTAGTTGTATAACCAATAAAACATGTTGTTTTCTTAACATTAAATTCAATTGTTTATTAATACTTTATTAATTATTTTCAAGTTGACATTGCTTTTTACACATTTTCATGTTTACTTTCTAAACGCGAGTAGATAAACACAGATTTTGTTTAAGTTTTCAAAGATGTTTGTCTCGTCGCAAATTTCATACGATTCCTCCGGATTTAACGGCTGTTTTTCCGCCAAAGAAATGTTGTCATTCCGTTATTTCTTCGCTGTCGCAAAAAGATCCTACGCACATATGAGAAAACAAATGTGACAAATCGAAGCCTTCTAGAATAATAATACGTAATTGGAAAATTGATTTAATTGCTTTTGTTTTTTGTAATCTAGATCAAATAAAGTTGCATAACTCTAGGAGTTTTCCACGTTAATAATAATAATAACAACAACGATTAACATGAATACGATAATTCGTTTTTCTTATTGTTGTGCAAGGATTTGTTCGGTGCGTAAAGTCGCAAATCCAATTAAATTAGCGAATGTTGAAATAACTGTGAAAACAGTTTAATATTTGGGTTAATAATTAGAGTGAGTGGAAATAGTTTGCGAGAATTGTAAAGTCTAAATAATATGAAACGAGTGTTGTTTTTTTTTTGTCTTATAACAGCACAAACAATTTATTGAACTTTCGAAATGGCAAATTTATGTACTATTAGGAGAAGGAAACGAAAAAGAAAAAAGGAGCAGCAGCAAGGAGAGAAAACAAGCCTTAAAACAACATTTACTCTTTGATTACGCGATCCGCCTTAAAGTGCATTCCTTTGAAAGTTCACGTAGCGTAGAGAGGAGAAAATGTATTAAAAAAAATAAACGAAAATTTAATGGAAATTTGTTCATTTGTTCGATCGTGGAAGGAATTTTCCGATCGTAGGTGACGACGTCCGCCCGTAAAACGTAAACAAAACGCGAAACGTCGACCACAACAATAATAACGAATTGCATCAGTGGTGGCGATGTTTACGCAACGCAGATACGTCGTGTATGGAAATTAGTTTTTCGCGAGAATTTGTTGATGGTTTCCATGGAAATACGCTTTCGAAATGACAGGAGAAGAAGAAAAAAAACAAATATGTCGTCGAAGAAACAAAAAAAAAACAAAAAACAGTATTAATTGTCAAACTTCAAAACAACATGATTTTTATGGAAATTATTTTAAAAATTTCGTAATTTTTCATTAAGGAAACATATAATTAAATTTGTAGTGTTGCTATGGTGATTTATATAATTACTAAATCATACGAAATACAATAGTTATGTTTAAGGTTACCATGGAGATGATTAATACGGTCACGTAATCGGTGGACAAAGATTTGCCTTGCAAAGTATTTAGAGATTAGCGAAAATTTACAAAATTTCAAGGTGATCGAAATGCATTTTGTTTTATCATTCTTGCTACTAATTAATGTCAGGTTATTATTGTTGTTGTTGTTATTGCTTGTTTTCTGCCATTACCGTTATAACGAGAACATAAAATAAAAATGATGATGATGTTTATGCATAACGTTTCCATGGATGCAAAACAATGTTTCGTTTCGTCGCCGCCGCCGCCTTATGCAACGGATTTGAAAATCCTCATAACCTCACATCTATTAATTAACAAATGGCGGAGCGTGACCAAAAACAAAACATAAAACAAAAGTATGTAGTAGTTTCTGGAAATATTCCTTTCAAGATTACAAGTGTTCATATCTATCTTATCTAAATTAGTGTATATTTATCTCTAGTATTAACGAAACTCATATAAAATTCAAGTTTAAGTTACTTAATTCTAAGAATTTCTAATTGCTTTATCGTGCAGATTGTAAATTTGCATTTGTTTCATGGCAATCTTCGATTGGATCAAAATTTTCAATAATTTTCTTCGAGATAAAAGGAAACTCGTACAGTCGACTTGGTTGGTCTTTTGTGTTTACATTGCATTCCTCTGCAAGTAGGTCAGTCGTAAAACTGAACGGAATTCCCTGTTTCTTTTTGCAAAAATTCTATTACTCGTTTGATTCACTTAATTCCTAAACTATATAAATAGACTCTTAGAGTTTAGTAATTTGTTGACATAATTCGATATTTTTGTGCACTAACGTGGAGTATGAACTAGTCTCATTTTCTATTTTTTTTTTTAATTAAAATTCTCTCCATGAAATGCAATTTCCAACGATTTCGTTTCGTGAATGAACAAATGCAGCGATTCCAATGTCGCACTCTCGATGTGAACTTGACCCACAGACAAACGACTCCTTGATCCTCTTTTCCGTCTATTTTTAGTCGCCTACGTGATTTGTCTCCTCTTTTGTTTTCCATCTCTCTCTCTTTTCTTTATAACGAAATTTATTAAAAATATTCCATTTCTAGTCAATTCTTTACCTTTTCTCTTTTTATTTAAAAAGAAAAATTATTTCGTTTTGTTTTATTCACAAAAAAAAATCTTAAATAAACATTCCGCAAATATTCGTGAATGTTTTCACATCGGAATGCGTTCGTATGTTTATATACACATACGATTTCTGCGTTTATTTGATGAAGTTTATGGACTGTTCAGGGTGGAAACAAATAAATAACGTTTCTTTTTTTTCGTCGTGCCGAATTTTTTCGAGGAAGATTTACGATGTTTTTTTTTTTGTTTCTTTCGAAATCGCTTTTGATGAAGCGTTTATGGACTTCTGGAATTCCAGAATGACTAAATGCGAAGAATAGAGCGTGGCCATGAAAGAAACGTTAACATTTTGTTTTATCAACATTTTTTTTTGTTTTCTATTGAGGTTACGTCAGATTACATTTGACAGTCTTGTTTTGTTGACATAACAATGGGATGTCATAAAACAAACGTAAATATTTTGTTTTATCAACATTTTTTGTTTCCTATTTAGATTACGTATGATTATATTTGACAGTCTTGTTTTGTTGACATATCAACGGGATGTCATAAAACAAACGTAAACATTTTGTTTTATCAATATTTTTTTGTTTCCTATTGAGGTTATGTCAGATTACATTTGACAGTCTTGTTTTGTTAACCTAACAACGAAATGTCATGAAACAAACGTAAACATTTTGTTTTATCGACATTTTTTGTTTCCTATTGAGGTTACGTCAGATTACATTTGACAGTCTTATTTTGTTGACCTAACAACGTCATGATACAAACGTAAACATTTTGTTTTATCAACATTTTTTGTTTCCTATTGAGGTTACGTCAGATTATAT
>NW_017097572.1:0-8599 GCF_001412225.1 Nicrophorus vespilloides | reverse complement strand
TGTTTTATTGACCTAACAACGAAATGTCATCATATAAACGTAAACATTTTGTTTTATCAACATTTTTTGTTTCCTATTAAGGTTACATATGACTGCATTTGACAGTCTTGGTTTGTTGACTTAACAACGAAATGTCATAAAACAAACGTAAACATTTAGCTTTATCAACTTTTTTTTTTGTTTTCTATTGAGGTTACGTCAGATTATATTTGACAGTCTTCTTTTGTTGACTTAACAACGGGATGTCATAAAACAAACGTAAACATTTAACTTTATCAACATTTTTTTTTGTTTCCTATTGAGGTTACGAATGATTACATTTGACAGTCTTGTTTTGTTGACTTAACAACGAAATGTCATAAAACAAACATAAACATTTAACTTTATCAACATTTTTTTTGTTTCCTTTTGAGGTTACGTCAGATTACATTTGACAGTCTTGTTTTGTTAACCTAACAACGAAATGTCATAAAACAAACGTAAACATTTTGTTTTATCAACATTTTTTGTTTCCTATTGAGGTTACGTCAGATTACATTAGATAGTCTTGTTTTGTTGACATAATAACGGAATGTCATGATATATACGTAAACATTTCGTTTTATCAACATTTTTTTGTTTCCTATTGAGATTACTAATAATTAATCTTGACAGTCTTGTTTTGTTGACCTAACAATGAGATGTCATGAAACAAACGTAAACATTTTGTTTTATCAATATTTTTTGTTTCCTATTTAGGTTATGTCAGATTACATTTGACAGTCTTGTTTTGTTGACCTAACAACGAAATGTCATTATATAAACGTAAACATTTTGTTTCATCGACATTTTTTGTTTCGCTATTGAGGTTATGTCAGATTACATGTGACAGTCTTGTTTTGTTGACCCAACAACGGGATGTCATGAAACAAACGTAAACATTTTGTTTTATCAACAATTTTTGTTTCCTATTGAGGTTACGTCAGATTACGTTTGATATTTCGTGTATTTTGGACCTGTCATTCATGTTTAAGTATTTTTTTTTCTATATTGAGGTTATGACAATTTTCAAATCATGACAAATCAAACAATTAATTGTGATAAAAATACAAAATGTTATTCTACTAAAAATTTACTTTTTGAACTATTCTCCAATAGATCTACTTTCCATACTACAATTTATCTGATAAACGTGGTGTCATAAAAGAAACGTTACCATTTCGTTTCACCGCCATCTTTTCCTCATTGAGGTTACGTCAATTTTTATTTGACATTTTCATAAAGCGAACCTTCAAATTTTATCCTGACACGTCAAATTAATCAAAAATTGTGATATTGCTATAAATAATTAGCAAATAATATGGTAACGTTTCTTTTATGACATCTTCGATTATAACAATAATTAATTAACACTTAATAACTAAATTATCAAAAACGTAATTCTAATTGAGATTATTACAATGAAAGACTGTATATTTTGGTCATTTTCTTTACTAAATCATCGCTATAAAATCCTTATCTCGTTGCACTCATGAACTCGTTCACGCAGAAAGCTCAAGCTTCGATTACGCCCAAAGGATATCCGAGGACATTCTGCAAAGATACAGACTCACAGGTAATGAATCTAAGTAAAAAAAAATGTAATTTTTTTTTACACAATCATCTACAATTTGCCTGATTACTCTATCATTCTTTTATCTGTTTTTTCCTCCCATCCACATGTTGCACTCATTGTCGCATAAATCAATTCACAAAAATACGGTTAAAACGAAAAAGATGTGGAGGAAATGGAAGAGTACGAGGAGGACTTCTTCGGGAACCGTCTGCACACGGTGTCGCCATCTAACGGACGATACAGGAAATCGTCCGGTAAGTTTGAGCTTCCATTCAATTCGCGCACTCAAGTAAACACAATTAAACACTATTAACTACACGGACTAATCTCGTTCGCTTATGGCATTATGTGAAGGAAATGTAGTTTCAATAATTGTAGATTTCTGGGACTCGTACCCTGAGCTAGATTTTTTCGGGAATCCCCTGCACGTCTACCCCCCGCGACCCCCAACTTCTCGTAAGTTCAACTCAATCTAATCGTCTTAATCTATACCAGTGGTCGGCAAATTTATTATCCAAAGAGCCAAATATGAACGTTACAACAATTAAAAAAAAAATTGGGAGCCAAATCTGCTTGTTTAGTAAACTTTTATTACTCTAAATAAAACTAAATTTCATACTTAATAAATATTTGTGCCAGAGCCGCTCTTAAGGAGCCAAAGAGCCACATGCGGCTCTGGAGCCGCACTTTGCCGACCACTGATCTTTACAATTAACAATTCATCTTCAGAGTCTCACTAAATCCATACTAATTCATACTTAAAAATAAACAACTCGATAAACGAAGCAATGATTAACAGATGTACATAAACGAAATTATTAGTATTTTTGTAAATTTTAACAAATTTAATCTTTAATTAAAGTTAAAATAAACTTTTAATGAACACTAAACTTTCTCACTTAAAACGTTAATATTTATAATACGAAATTAATCTAGTCAGTTGAAAAAGTTTCAATTGTTTTGTTTCAAAAATAACCTAACCTATATTTAAGAAATTACTGATTTCTTCTTGAAAATGAATGAGTTTAGTTTATAAACAAAAATTAGACTAAAATTTGTATAAATCAAGATAAAAAAAACTAACTTTTTACTCTCGATGGAAATTAAGAATTGAATACGAAACACTATACACATATCGCTCAACAGAAATACACGACTCAAATAACTTACTTAAGTATTGAATTATGTTTTTCTTTATTGCTGAATGAAAATCGTTGAGGCTTTTAGATTTTCGTTCGCTTCGTCGCGTTTTTCTTCTCTCAATTTCCGTTTCGATTCTATTAATAAATGTGTACGCGATTCGCGCGCCCTCCGATTACACGCGACATTAGATCGCCCATTGTTTTTGCAACGCCAACTTTATACTCGACGTAACAAAACAAAAGAGATCTTCGTGATTGGTTTAATCGACGATGCGAAACGAATTGGATGCGATTTCATTAAAGAAAAATTAATGACTTAATCAATAATCAATCGATTTGCCTCTTGTCGATTCGTTTGTTTTCTCGTTGCATTCCAATGCGCACTCTTTGATTGTTTTTTTATTGATTCGCACTTAGATTTACATTGGAAATTATTTTTACTTTTAATTAGTTTTTTTTTCAACATTTTTCTACACTTGATGTTGTCAAGTACACTAATTATGTAGATTATACTAGATTTTCGAATCTCATTGAAGCGAGTATAAAGTTAATGCAAATAATAATAAAAAAAGATCAAGCGTTCTCTCTTTTTGTGCGAGAAACAAATGAGTAAATCTCACGCAAATCGCACATTCTTCTTGCAGATTTAGCGCATGCGCGCGCATTTTGCACGATTTACACTACTTTATATAATGTTTCTCACTTTTTTTTGTCTTTTGTTTATTTTGTTTGTTTTTTTCTCTTTTTTTTCCCTTCACCCGCTTGTGTGTGCGCTAAAAATTAGTTGGTAGTACTGCGACGACTTCGTCCATGGACGCCCTTTGGGACCTGCATCCTCGCAAGTTGAGCGAGGCCGGACTCAGCAGGCATTCAGGTAGAGTACAGTCTCTTTTGTTTTTATTTTGCTCTTTTGTTTCATCATCACTTCTGTTATTTGTGTGTGGTTGACAGACTGATGGACAATTTGTTTTTATTCTTTTGTTTTTTTTTTCTCTCTCTCTCTCTTGATTCTCTCTTTGGAATGGTTGACGTGATTAGATAACAGCACTGTGTTGACGGAGGACACGGACAGTTTCATCATCGGTCAGAGGGTGTGGGTCGGCGGTTCGAAGCCCGGCCAGATCGCGTACATCGGTGAAACGCAGTTCGCCCCGGGCGAATGGGCTGGAATCGTTCTGGATCAACCCATTGGTAAATAGAGAAAGAAGGCTATGATTTTCATAACAAAACAAAAAACTACTATATATAGACATACACTTTCATCCAATTAAAGTTGACTTAAAGTTTTAAGTGTTCACAAAAAACTATACTTGATAGTACTAAAAGTAAGTATTGTAGTCGAGATAAGTGAAAAGTCAAAATTTTTGGAAATTTCAATTGAAAAGAATCTATACTAAATGTATTTGATAATACTATAAATTAGTATATAGTCAAGATAATTGAATAATCAAAATTTAGAAATTTCAAGAACTTTATTCAAGTATCAGATTTAGACAAGTATTATTATAGTCAGCATAATTGAGCACTCAATTTCACTATATATAATTTGATAATACTAAATGTTAGTATATAGTCAAAATAACTGAACAGTCAATTTTTTTGGAAATTTCATTAACTTTATTCAAGTATCATTTATTTAAAAGAATCTATACTCAGTGTATTTGATAATACTATAAATTAGTATATAGTCGAGATAATTGAACAGTCAATTTTTTTTGGAAATTTCATTAACTTTATTCAAGTATCATTCATTGAAAATAATCTATACTAAATGTATTTGATAATACTATAAATTAGTATATAGTCAAGATAATTGAACAATCAAAATTTCGAAATTTCAAGAACTTTATTCAAGTATCAGATTTAGACAAGTATTATTATAGTCAGCATAATTGAGCACTCAATTTCACTAAATATAATGTGATAATACTAAATATTAGTATTATAGTCGAGATAAGTGAACAATCAAAATTTTTGGAAATTTCATTAACTTTATTCAAGTATCATTCATTTAAAAGAATCTATACTAAATGTATTTGATAATACTATAAATTAGTATATAGTCGAGATAATAGAACAATGAAAATTTAGTAATTTCAAGAAATTTATACAAATATCAGATTTAGACAAGTATTATTATAGTCAGGATAATTGAGCACTCAATTTCATTAAATATAATGTGATAATACTAAATGTTAGTATATAGTCAAGATAATTGAACAGTCAAATTTTTTGGAAATTTCATTAACTTTATTCAAGTATCAGATTTAGATAAATATTATTATAGTCAGGATAATTGAGCACTCAAATTCACTAAATATAATTTGATAATACTATAATATAATACAAGAATTTTCATGAACTATAATATTCAAGTATTATTTATATATTAAAAAGATAGTTCACATTATACGGATTTAATGATATTAAAATTTAGTATATAGTTAGGATCAGTTTTGATATATGAAATTTGTTCAAGTAGAAAGAACGTAACTTTTGTAATTATGTAGATAGAGCTTTAATTAATTAATTTCGGAACTTATTAGTATATAGTCAACATGAAATTACCGATATTTCAAAAAAAAATAAGAAATTTCTTAGTGATTAAAAAAAAAGATAACTAATTAATAATTATTAAAAAAAAATATTGTAACATTACTAAAAATTAGTATGTAGCTTGTTCGAGAAGTTATAGTTTTATTAAGTAATTACAACTTTTTTAGTATTTTTTTTGTCATTTTTAGTCATTTTTATTTAAAAAAACTTAATAACTTTATATCAACTTACACTAAAATATAGTATGTAGTGAACATTTATTTATTTATGTTTGCTATAATTTTATTTAGAATTCAATTTATGAGTATATAGATTTAAATTTAGCTAGTATATAATTAATTGTGAACAAATTTCCCTTCTTTGCTTATAAGTTATTCAATTTCACTAAATATATTTTGATAATACTAAATGTTAGTAAATAGTCAGTATAAAAGAACAGTTAAAAGTTATAAATTTCATGAACTTTATTCATGTATTACTTATATATTAAAAATATAGTTCACAATATATTTGATGATACTAAAATTTAGTATATAGTCAGGATCAGTTTTGATATACTAAATTCGTATTTTTTTTGTTCAACTTCACTAAAAGTTTTCGCTGCTCAAGTAGAAAGAACGTAACTTTTGCTATTAAGTAGATAGAGCTTGCAATTAATTAATTTCGGAACTTATTAGTATATAGTCTACATGAAATTACCGATATTTAAAAAAAAAAAAAGAAATTTCTTAGCGATTAAAAAAAAAGATAACTAATTAATAAAAAAAAATATTGTAACTATACTAAAAATTAGTATGTAGTTAGGATAGTTAAACTGTCCAAGAAGTAATTGTTTTATTAAGTAATTACAACTTTTTTGGTATTTCCTAGTCATTTTTATTTAGAAAACTTAATAACTTTATATCAACTTACACTAAAATATAGTATGTAGTGAACATTTAGTTATTGAAAAATTCAAAAGTTTTTTTTTAGATATTGCTTATTTATATTTAAAAAAAACTGTTGTTTGCTATAATTTTATTTAAAATTCAATTTATGAGTATATTATATACACTATATACTTCAAATTTTTTTAATTGTAGAAAAATGTTTTGCTTACAAGTTAATAATTAGTGAACTTGACAAGATTTAACGAAAGTTGTCAAATTATATGACTATTTAGCTACACTTAAGTACACTTTGCCTATTTTAGAAGATACTTGTTTTGTATTGATTGTTTTTTTTTGGCTGGATGAAATTTATGTGTCAACTTTATAGTTTTTTTTTCTAATTTACTATTGGATTTTCGTGCGATACAAATGGGGTGTTTGTAGGTAAAAACGATGGGTCCGTCGGTGGTATAAGATACTTCCAGTGCGAATCGAAGAAAGGTGTCTTCAGCCGTTTGACCCGTCTCACCAGATACCCGATGATCGATTCTGTGGATTGCACCACACCATCACCCACGAACGGCACCAGAAGAAACGTCGTCTCACCAAGCATGAGCACAAGATCTGCACTCAGTAAATATATCAATTTGCAAAGTAAAGATTTTCGAGAGCAAAAATTGTCCATTTTAGGTGTTTCCAACACGAGTTTGGCATCGACCTTCGTCGACTTCAAAGTCGGCGAACGCGTCATCATCAAGTCAAGTCAGGGCTCGAAAATCGGCACTCTGAGGTACATGGGTTTCACGTCGTTCGCGAACGGCGAATGGTGCGGAGTGGAATTGGACGAGCCGCGCGGTAAAAACGACGGTTCCGTTGAAGGGAAAAGGTTTTGCTTTCCAAAGAAAGTTAGAAAAACGTTGTTTTGAATGGTCAATTTTGTAGGTATTTCGAATGTCGTCCCAATTACGGTCTATTCGCGCCCGTCTCGAAGGTGAGCAGATCACCTTCGAACAGGAAACCGAGAGGCAACTGCGCCCTGCACAATTCCAGGGAATCGTTGCTCTCTCTGTCCTCGATCACGAGTGCCACGTCTACGGCACGAAGGGTAAGACTCGGTGTTACCTCACTAACCCCCAAGGTAGGTTTGCCGTTTGTTTGGTTGGTTTTGCATTTAGTCTTTAAGTGATATGGGCTCAAATTGTACGAACAAGAAACGTCTAGTCAACGAGATTCAAGTAAGAATCATAACGGTTTTGTTTTCTTTTAAGATGGCGTCAATTTATAATGGCATCACGTCAAATTTTGACATGACGTTTAGGATCTAGGTTTATTTGTTTTTAAAGATTGCTTCAATTGACAATGGCGTCATGTGACAAATGTCAAAAGTTGACGTTTTTAACATTTGTCACATGACGTTTGATTGAAGAGGAAACACAATAATTCAATTATACGAAAATTCAAGAAATTAACAAAACAAGAATCATATAGTCATCTAGATTCAAGTAAGAATCATACGGTTTTGTTTTTCTTTTAAGATGACATCAATTTATAATGGCATCACGTCAAATTTTGACATGACGTTTAGCATCTAGGTTTATTTGTTCAATTGACGATGGCGTCATGTGACAAATGTCAAAAGTTGACGTTTTTAACATTTGTCACATGGCGTTTGATTGAAGAGGAAACACAATAATTCAATTATACAAAAATTAAAGAAATTAACAAAACAAGAAACATCTAGTCATCTAGATTCAAGTAAGAATCATTCGTTTTTGTTTTCTTTTAAGATGGCCTCAATTTATAATGTTTTCACGTCAAATTTTGACGTGACGTTTAGAATGGCGTTTGATTTGAAGAGAAAATTCAATAATTCAATTATACAAAAAAAATCATTTAATTAACAAAACAAGAAACATCTAGTCAACTAGATTCAAGTAAGAATCATTCGGTTTTGTTTTTCTTTTAAGATGGCATCATTTTTTAATGGTGTCACGTCAAATTTTGACATGACGTTTAGCATCTAGGTTTATTTGTTCAATTGACAATGGCGTCATGTGACAAATGTCAAAAGTTGACGTTTTAAACATTTGTCACATGACGTTTGATTGAAGAGGAAACTTAATAATTCAATTATACAAAAATTCAAGAAATTAACAAAACAAGAATCATCTAGTCAACTAGATTCAAGTAAGAATCATTCAGTTTTGTTTTCTTTTAAGATGGCGTCAAGTCAAATTTTGACATGACGTTTATGACGTCAACTTTTGACATTTGTCACATGACGTTTGATTTGAAGAAGAAATTCAATAATTCAAATTATACAAAAAATTCAAGAAATTAACAAAACAAGAAACGTCTAGTCAACTAGATTCAAGTAAGAATCATTCGGTTTTGTTTTTCTTTTAAGATGGCGTCAATTTATAATGGCGTCACGTCAA
>NW_017097571.1:0-2299 GCF_001412225.1 Nicrophorus vespilloides | reverse complement strand
CATGACAGAAATAGATAAAAACAATGAAAGTTTTACTGAGGTGTATACTATACGTGAAAAGGAATGCCAATTGTGGAAGATGGCCATGGAGAAGGTTGCCGAATATCATGAAGATCCGATTGCTAATAACGAATTAAGAAAATTTACGATACTAAATACAGCCATGCGTGATTGGTGGGATGACAGGACAAAGATGGAAAATAATTTTTGGCGGAATATATATAATATAATGGAAAAATTTATCAGAATTTATAATAATTTAAAACTTTTCATACAAACTGATCAAGAAATAGCAAAACTTTTAATGAATAATTCACAGCTATGTATGCGGATTAAGATTTGGCTCGCAGAATTTACGTCTGAAATAGAAAATGATGAATTTTGGAAAATTATTACATATAATATGATTAAAGAGAATCAATTTAAGAAAACAACTGATCACATAAGAGATACGCTGTTGTTACAAGAGCAATATGGTATATATATTAAAAATATATATAGCGAAAAAACTTTGACGATAGAACTGTTCTTTTTTACTGTTATGTTACTATGTGTTTGTATTAATTGAAATATATTCATTTCAATAAGTGCGTAATAAATTAAATATTTAATTCTTTGTCTATAAAATAATACGTTATTATTAATATTTTATAACTTTTATAATTTTATATGTTATACTTTATTAATAGAAGAGTTATTCAAATAAGTATTAATTATATAGTATTTTTAACTTATAATTGTAAACATGTCAAAAATATATACTGTTTAAATTTTACACGAAAAAAATACAAAGAATTGATAAAGAAAACACAAAAACTATTCAAGTATATTAGAGTTTATAAAAGTTCCAAATACGTGTGAATTTAAAAATTGATTCAAAATTGTTTTTATTTATAGTTATAATTCTCGAGTCTATTAAACCCAACAAAATATAAATTTGAATACATATTATAACTTACCATCTTGAGCAGGAACCAATCAAAGCGATGATTTAATAATAGTTTATTTGTTTTGGACTATACTCTATTGCCAATAGTAAATAAACGTTAATTAGTTATTTGATTGATTGACGAAACATATTTTTTTACGTTTTCTAAAATTATAAACACGAACTGAAAAAAATAATTGATAATAATTTGTAAAAACTATTATATTCCAAAATATATTTTCACTATTAAGATCATTTTGTTTCATTAAATTTACAAAATGTCCATTTATGGCTATGTTTTTAATGAAGATTTTATAGTATAAAATAATATCTAACTAATATTTATTATACAACTTTTTTTTTAATAGTATATTATTATTTTCAGCTTGCAATGCTACAATTACAGCAAATCTTTTCATTTCTTGAATCATCTACAATATGTTTTAAATTTCTAATCTGAAAAGTTCAATTTATTAGAATGCATACAACCAAGCAAAGAGATGCCCCTGTGTATTTTTGTGTATTCTATTGTTTAGTAATTGTTGTAAAATATAGTGAAAATGAATTTTAACGTTAAATTTCTTTAAATAGCTATATTCTTAAAATATTAACTGAAGAACAGATTGCGGCATTTATATTTTATGTCAGAGAACCGTTTATTAATGCTTGTAATTATAATACGTTTTTGTTGGTTAATAATTATTTATAAAAATAATAAATGAATACTGTTTTCTTAAATTGATATAAAATCCTGTCAATAAAATTCCTAACATTCTAATCAAAGTATCAATCATTGATAAAGTCAGTATTTTCATATAGCTGGGATTTTGGCACAGTTTGGATTTAAATATTGTCGGTATTTCGAAACAATCAGGATTTCGTATGTCGGAATTATGATTGTCACCGGATTAGAAAAGCATATACAATTTATTATCAAAATACACACATTTCCATGTTTGAAGTTTGGAAATTACGATCAAAGTAAATCGTATTTTGGTTGAATAGAAAAATAAATGTTGTAATTATTATTCACTTTATTTCTTGATATTGTCCTGAGAAATATATAAAATTTATATTTGGAAGACATAGCATAGGTCTTTTTAATAATTACCTTTTGGATTGATGATATTTGGCTTAAAATCGAAAAAAAACATCATTGTAGACTTCAATGTGGTTAAAATATAGAAAATATTGGATATAAATCTTGGATTACCCTTTCGGTAATTGTATGAAACTGTTAATACAGATCTCTAAATATAAAAATAATGCACCCCGTTGTGCGAGCTAAGTTGCATACTTTCACTCCTTCGGAGTGAAATACTAAAAATAAACAAATGGTAGAAAAACTAAAAAAAAAAAAATGGTAGAAAA
>NW_017097570.1:1109-1394 GCF_001412225.1 Nicrophorus vespilloides | reverse complement strand
TGTACTGTCGAGATATATTGGCAATAAAGTTTGTTTGGGCGCCAATGTAAATGGTGGCAACACCACACCGTGCGCCGGAAAAAAGAGTAATGCTAGGCTTGTAAAGATAAGCACGGCAAGAAAGAATATATACGAGTTAAAAGTGAGTTGAATAGAATTATTGTTGTTGAATATAAGTTGAGAGTTGGTCGTATATAGTTTATTTTATTATTCACCCACACTTGGTCCTTCGATAAAACAAAATATATATATATATATACAATAAACAATATTATATATATTTAG
>NW_017097570.1:918-1096 GCF_001412225.1 Nicrophorus vespilloides | reverse complement strand
GTTGGTCGTATATAGTTTATTTTATTATTCACCCACACTTGGTCCTTCGATAAAATAGTAGGAATAATCCTATTTATCAATTGAAAAGATAAGAAACGCAATGAATACACTTTATTTATTTCTATATGAAATTGTCATTATTAAATTCATCGTTTATTAGTGTTAAAACGATGTTAAA
>NW_017097570.1:688-910 GCF_001412225.1 Nicrophorus vespilloides | reverse complement strand
TTGCTACTAGTCATTATAGACTCATATCTTATTTGTTTGTCTTATTTAGGAAGTGTTGCTCAGAATTCAAAAATAAATACTACAATGACTTATGATATGACTCATTTCTAATACTTCATTACGTCATTTATAATGTTTTGCAATTTGTATGTTTTCTGTTTGCACTTTACAGAAATCGAGATTCCGCATCACCTTCGGCATAAATCAAAGGTCAAAGGATCA
>NW_017097570.1:0-604 GCF_001412225.1 Nicrophorus vespilloides | reverse complement strand
TGTTGCTCAGAATGTGTTGACTTTTGGAAAGCTTAATAAAAACTGTTTGGTCACTGATAAAATGTAAACTAATTATAGAATGTTTTTAGTTTGACTGCACAAACATTACATAACAACCCAAATAAACATTGATTTTGACGACCCTATGAAACTTTAAACAATAAAAGTAACTTTTATTTTCTAAATGGGAGGTCGAGAGTGTTGTGTCTCTTAACAGTGTTTAACTAAATAAGAGCTTTGTAAAGCTTTGTAAATCCGCTTCTATTATATTTTTATTATTTCGAAAATAAACTTAACAGCGATGTTGATGACAAAAACGAGAGAGTGACCCCGCCGAGAGTAATGAAGTGCAATTCAACAGCGAGACACTATTTATAGAGGGCGCCGTATNNNTATTTATTCGGATAAGTATACAGGATGCAATAGAATACTTACAAGACTTAACAAAGAGAACTTTACTGGATAACGCCCCAAGTCGCAAAACAAGACTGAAATCGCCACTGACGAAGAAGCAGACGACGCTACGATAGCCTTTTTACAAAATCTGGCACTCAACGTCTGTTTGGGCGCCAATGTAAATGGTGGCAACACCGTGCGCCGGAAA
>NW_017097569.1:0-11631 GCF_001412225.1 Nicrophorus vespilloides | reverse complement strand
GTGTATTCAGCATTATATGTTATTAACAATATACTGACAGATGAAATTTCAGTTGGTATTCTTATTAGAAATTTGTGAATTACGTCATGGTATTGAAATATGACATTGACAGTATATTGACAGGTATTTTAATTTAAAGAGAACACATTTGCGTATTAAATCACAAATGGTGTGTATTCAGCATTATATGTTATTAACAATATACTGCAGATGAAATTTCAGTTGGTATTCTTATTAGAAATTTGTGAATTACGTCATGGTATTGAAATATGACATTGACAGTATATTGACAGGTGACATTTTAATTGGTAAAGCAGACACATTTCGTATTAAATCACAAATGGTATGTATTCAGCATTATATGTTATTAACAATATACTGACAGATGAAATTTATTGGTATTCTTATTAGAAATTTGTGAATTACGTCATGGTATTGAAATATGACATTGACAGTATATTGACAGGTGACATTTTAATTGGTAACATACCATTTGTGATTTAATACGTAAATGTGTCTGCTTTACTAGTTAAAATGTCACCTGTCAATATACTGTCAATGTCATATTTCAATACCATGACGTAATTCATAAATGTCTAATAAGAATACCAACTAAAATTTCATCTGTCAGTATATTGTTAATAACATATAATGCTGAATACACACCATTTGTGATGTAATACGCAAATGTGTCTGCTTTACCAATTAAAATGTTATCTGTCAATATACTGTCAATGTCATATTTCAATACGTCAATCTTCATTGAATTTTCGAACATAATATCATATCAAGTTTTTTCTTTAAAAATAAAGAATTATTAGGCAGAAAAACATTGGTCGTTAATTCTTTGATCATAATTGATCATGTCAATTAAAATGTTATTTGTCAATGTCACATTTCACTTATGCAATCATCATAATAAGTATACACACTATTCATAATATGACTCATATAAAACTAATTGTAGGTGATACAATTCACATACAATAATGACTCAAATTATGCATAGAAATTAACTATTTTCTCGTTAAAAATGCAATACGTTTTTATAAAGTCATTACTACATTCATTATATACTACATCCAAAATTTTACTCACGGTCTCTAAATATGTAATTGCCAACTACTATATTCCTGTGTTATGAAATATTCTAGGACGAAATTATTTCCTTTGATATATATTACACCCATCTTGATAATAACTTAATGAAATTGCATTTTTTATAAAATTTAATATAAGACATGAATTTAATAAAAACTGTTGTAAAGATAAAATAAATTTTTGAAAAAAAAATTTTTTTTTCAATTGAAATCCTGATGATTCATAACTTAATCAAAGTTAATCAATCACTACTTTTTGTAACAAAATTATATAACTAACTAAATAGGAAATTATAGGCCAAACTTATCTTCCATACTGAATAGTAAGTACCAATTTCAAGATCTATTATTCCAATCATCCACTAAATCTATCATCATCATAAGGGTTTGGCTCTAAGCAAGTTCCAAGCTGATCAATCTCATCGATACATCTGTCTTTGTGAGTTGTACTTATGTCGTCGCATCCACTTTTACTATTTTGTCTGCACAGAATCCATCGTGCCATTACCGTGAATCTTTGGATTCGCTCCATCTGGCAATGCGTCTCTGTCCCAACTTTCGGGAATTATTGTCCCCTTCTGGGCTATTTGCTGTTAACGCGGCTCCGAACCCCCGATCTATGGACTCGTCAGCTGCCCCCGACACCACCACCTTTGTTACATTCGAACCAACCAACCACTACCACCCTCCAAAACACATACCAACCTCCCGCTGCCGCCACACGCCTTTTTGATTAATTAATACATCAACCGCACGCACACACGAAATATCTTCAACAAAACCATTTTTAAATCACCACAATTTCTCACTTGTAAATTCAATTTAAATTTCTATTATATCCACACAAATCCAATAGAAAACCCTACAATTTTCAATTCATTTAACATCTACATAGTCGATTTAAATTAGTACAAATCTTAATTAATCTACTATATTTATTTGATTTTGTATTGAAATCGATGAAATTAAGTTTATTAATACTAAAAATTACACAAACAAATTTAATATCATAGAAATAAATAATTAATCCAATTAACATAATTAATTACAAATCTGTTGTAATATTTATATGAGTGGTCATTAACTAATTATTACACAAAAACAAAGTTGTAGAATTATCTTTGACTGGCTGAACAATTTGCAAAACAGTATAAAATACAAATTTTGTGATGGAACCTAAAATTGGAATGTTGCATATTTTTGATTCGCAACTCGCTGCACAATCTAACCGGTTAAAACTTTCCGAATGATTCCAGCTGCAAATGCAAACATTTCGCGCTCTGCGGCGAAATATGTTAAACAAATGTTTAATTTCGGGAAGCGCACCCGAAAATAATTTCAAATATTCCGCATTTAATATCAAAAGGCAATAATAATGATGTTGATGATAATAATAATAATATTGTGCGCGACATTTCCAACCCCATTACCGCTATGCAAATGATGAAGTCGCACGCAAAAAGTATATATTATTTTATATTTGCTTTTAATCTCTGTTTCAAAATATTATTTATTTGATGCATTTTGTTTCCCTTTGATTATTTTAACTTTTTTGCCATTATTTCGCAAAGGATTAAAAGTAATTAATTTTACTGAAGTTATAGTTTTATATGTTAAATTTAATTTAAAAATCTTATTATTAACTTATTTTTCAAATTAATATAGATTAAATAAAGAAATTAAGTAAATATTGTTGTTTATATTAATTACCAGTTATTATCAGTTACGTTGAAAATTTAATGAACATTTAATATTAATCTTAATAATTGTCAATTGAGCTTTAATTTGTCCGACTGTTCATCTAAAATTTATTGCAGGATAAAAACCACACGAAATTTATTAATTGCCGCAGGATGAAGATGCATTAGGGTATGATGCCTTTTGTTTGCAGATATAATGCAGACATCGCAGGGTGCCGGGTCCATATCGGTTTGGGGCAATTATTTTTAATTAGGGCCAATCATGGATGCGGCCCGTTCCAACCATATACGTACAAATAAAAGAGGGGTTTGCAGGTCACATGAAAAACTGGACTAATCGCGCCTCCATTCGCTGCATATGCTCTGTATACGGCACCCCTCGACGATTCACGTCCAAATGAGCTCAATTGATTTTATTTTCTGCAAGGATTAATTCGCTCCGACCTCCACATTATTTTTCATCATATTTTTTTGTCGTATTTTCCTACCACTTTTTCTATATTCAAGAACCATTCTCTCCCATTTCCGTGAATTCTCCATTATTTATACTAAACGCTTTTCCTGCTTCTGTTTTAGTTTTTTTTTTCATTTCCATTTCATCGCATTCTCGTTTCTGTAGCCGAATCGTTTCGGAATTGTTTAATAAAATATATGCACTATTCAACAATTTAAATTATTTTTTTCTATTGTATTTTTTTTATATAAATACACTTTTTTGTTTATTTAGAATAGAAAATAATGAATTGTTTATGATATTTTCCAATTAGCGAACCACAAACAGCAGAAAGTTGCTGTAAAGGTGAAACTTTTAGCATTATAGTTTTAGTTTCTTAGTATATTTGATAAATTGCAACAAATTTTTTTTTTTATATTAATTAAAATATTCCAAAAACTCGAGACAATTCCCTAGATTTTTATTGACGTAAGACACAAATTTCTAATAAGAATACCAACTGAAATTCCATCGGTCAGTATATTGTTAATAGCATATAATACTGAATACACACTTTTGTGATGTAATACGCAAATGTGTCTGCTTTACCAATTCAAACGTCACCTGTCAATATACTGTCAATGTTATATTTCAATACGTCAATCTTCATTGAATTTTCGAACAAAATATCATATCAAGTTTTTTCTTTAAAAATAAGGAATTATTAGGCAGAAAAACATTGGTCGATAGTTCTTTGATCATAATTGCTATTTTTAATAGTCAATTAGATATGTCAATTGATATGTTATTTGTCAATGTCACATTTCCCTTAGCAATCATCATAATGCTAACTAATTGTGGTTTCTCAGTATATTTGATATATTGCAACAAATAAGAAAATATATTAATAAAAATATTACAGTTCAAAAGAGTGATTCTTTCGCTTTAATTTGATACTAAATATATTAATTTTGGTCTATTAATAAGAAAGTTATTAAGCTTTAAAGTGTCCGCGGTTTTCATGAATCACAAAAATGAATTTAAATTTCGATTTGCACTAGGAGACTAGCTTCTGGCTAAATGAGCGACAAGCTCACATATACACCACCCCTTAACAATTACCATTCTCTGTATTGCATATTTACACAAATAAAAGTCTTTTATATCGTTAAAAAAATCGTTAAGGAGACTAGCAGTAGCGAGGAGGTATCGCTCCTGATGGTTATTGTACCTTATGCATGTGTGAGTTAGCTAACTGTCATTCTGATAGTTGTCACTGTTACAGCTACTATTATAAGTTAACTTCAAGGGTCTTTATTGGATTTCCCGTTTATTCTACAATGTTGTGAATGGAAATTTAATGAAGAACGTTATCCATTGCTGCTTATTTCTATATCCTTCTATGTAAAGGAATACCACATTTCACTTCGGCCAAGTGCCATTGCAACATGTTAACAACAACCACTAAAGTTATTTATCTTCAAAATAGATATATCAGAAGCTATGGCAAAATGTACAAATCATTTTTAACAGAACAGACTAAAGCAGTGCCTGCATATAAGTATATGCATTAAGTGCTAATAATCACGAGGTAAATAATCAACTTATCAACAGTCGATTGGTAAATGAAATTTTTATTTCAGGTGGAGTTGATAACAGCTAGAAGAAGTAGAAGAAGGAAGTATGGAGTATGTTTTCATTCAGAAATGTAGAATAAGCATCAAATTCAATAAAGATCTTGCAAGTTAATTTGTAATAGTAATCATAGTGACAGCTGTCTCAATGACAGTTTGCTCACTCTCAAAAATGTAAGTTACTACGTTGCTAAGACCGTTCTTAGGAATTCAGATACCTCTTTGCTACTCATAGCGTAGCAAATCAAAAATTTCGATCATTTTTGAAAATCAAGGGAGGAGAGAGAATCTTGTGTTATGATTTGCGAAAATCGCAGATATATTAAAGCTTAATAACGTGACCAAAATTAATGTATTTAGTATCAAATTAAATCGAAAAAATAATTCTTTAGAACATATGCATAAACACTTGAAAAGGAGTAGGAATATAACTTTTATTTTCAATTTGCTACAATACCTTCACGTTTTTTTTAATAAATCGATCAAATATGCAAATTAAATATAAAACTATGATCTTTCCAATGAGCTAACTGCTTACATTGTGATTTACTCGATACATCTACTATAAGTTGTTATCCAATTAAAATTTACCTTTTGTTAATGAATTATCAATGAGCTTTATAAATTATTTACTATTTATTATAATGTTTTATATTTTATTCGTTACATAAATGTATACAACTTTTTATATTACATCCACATTGACAATACCACAATAATGTAAGTATTTGGATCCATTCTATATATTATAGAGAAAATGAAATGTGAAAACACTGCTTTAGCGTAACGTAACGACGAGTTCTCATATTTCCATGTTTTTTTATAATATATTTTAACATTAAATGTTTGTAAAACCAAAATCTATATTTCTTTTATTGGTGTAGATAGGAAATCAAAATGTTATTTATGGAACGATTTCGATTTCGAATCAACTTTATGTGAAATGTATTGGAATGTACACTGTACGCTGCTGTGCAATTTGTATCTAATGCGATGCATCTGTCAATGGGTATCGCATAAATTTCAGGAAATTAATCATAATACAGACCATTACTGCTAAATATACCTCTCCCAATACGAAGATGTGGCCTTTCCACAAACACAAGCAGATAACATCGTTTTCCGAATGCCATAACACGACTCATCAACCTGTTCTATAGCTTCCATATATTACCTTTCACTTGCAATCTAATGGTTATTTTTTTTTGTATTAACAGGTAATGAAGTTAGATGTTATAAAATCAATAGATTCCATTTTTGTGGTACCGTTTTAATATTTATACAACTGAAACGAATTTTGTTATTATAACAAAATCTATTGTTAAGTACTGAAAATTTTTAGTAAAAAAAATGAAAAGCAGTAATTGAAATATATTTTGTGAAAAAATGAAATAATCTATTGTTAGCAGATATTACTAACAGTTTTCGTTTAAAGTATGGTCTAAGGGCGACTAATAGCTGAATGGTTAAGTCGCCCTACTCACGATCTAGTGGGCACAGGTTCAAATCCTGATCAAGCCAGGCCCTTTGTGAGCCCCTTTCTGTGCTTGCAGCAATAGGGCCTTCGTTCATCACAGATGGACAGTCAAATGAATGAGGTTCAGCATATGGACCTTCAGCCAAGTCGATGGACAATGTATTAAGGATATCAGCAGATTCACAGTGAAAGGAAATAGTGGAATCGTAGAGCATCAATATACAACCTACAAATCATCATAATGGTAACTATCCACCGGGAGAGTTTATCCAATTAATGACAACCGCGATCTTAAATTTACTCAATGTTCACATTGATTAACAGATTGTGGATACAATTATACGGCATAGAAAATTGTTTTTCATGGTAACTTAAGAATGGATTGATGAAAACACATCTCGTTTTGCTAAGCTCCAGGAAAATTGTTCGAATAGAAAAAAAAACAGTAATGTTGTTATTATATATAAATTATATAATATATTATATAGACATCAATAAATTTGCTTTCGAACAGGACACAGCTTTGCAAATTGGACTTATTGCATTGATTTTGGTGCTGATTACAATTAACTGATTAAGGATGGCGACTGCGACCGTTGTTTGCGGTCATCCAAAATATTCGAGTTATAATTAAATTGGTAAACAGAGAACGGCTTCATTCATCCATCGAATTGTTTCCAAATTGTATATTTGTAGGCGTACGTTACGTAACGTCCATATATCATAGCGGTCATCATTGACGATTCGATCAATCGCGATTTTATGTGGCATTCCGCATGTATAGCCTTATTAGTGCTGCTTCTGTTAGGGTTTCCCCAATTACCAATAGGCATTAAGCCGTGGCCCTGACAAGGGCAATTGTACCGGAGCGAAATCAAAGCGAGTTTTAGCCAAACATACCATTCCGGAATTACAACAAGCCTGACCTGCAGAATGTGCACGAGTGCTACCGAGGTTCTCTATGTATGAATGAGAGAGTGAGAAAGAGACAGAGATAAAGAGGGACAAAGATAGAAATGGATGGGTTGGAGGGAAACAGAGATAGGGTCGCTCGTAAATTTCGTTTCATTGCGACCAAGAGATTTCTTCTCTTTTATTTATCGCCGCTGCATTATATTATATAATTGCAAGCCATTCTTCAAGTGCACATAAATTGTGTTATTATTCCTTTTAATGCAACATAAAACTGAGGCTACCACTATTATATATGTTTATTTTCGTACCTCCTCGTCCCTCCACCTCACAGCCACCTCTTCAAACCCTTTTCCGCTAGTCCCAGATCTGCCCTTGCACAGCCCACGTCGTTACGTAATTAAATTTAATTAAGCTTTTTGTAAGGCGCGTCTAGCGTAAAGACCCACGCGGCGCAGTTTCATTAATTTATGAAATCGTAAAATAGAGAATTACACGAAATACGTACTGAAAACAAAATACAATAACGAAAACGGAAAACAAATGAATGAAAATAGTTGTGCTTTTTTTTTTGGAGGTTTCGTAGTTGATGACGTTGGTTGGGGAATTGCAGTTTGTTGCATCTGAAGGGTTAATAATGATTCACGGCCGTAACTTCCGGTACGTAAGCAGCATATTTTATAATGTATTTAGTTTACGGCTTCGCCGCAGTTAACTTTATGTTTGTCTTTAAATTTACCTT
This sequence comes from Nicrophorus vespilloides, assembly GCF_001412225.1. Classification (NCBI taxonomy): domain Eukaryota; kingdom Metazoa; phylum Arthropoda; class Insecta; order Coleoptera; family Silphidae; genus Nicrophorus; species Nicrophorus vespilloides. Next base: position 3,633 of record NW_017097569.1, on the reverse strand, counting down.
GGGAAAGCGACGTGTAAACTCTGAGGTCTATTTATGCGACCCTTTACATAAAACGGAGGACTTAATATATAAAACATGACAATCGTCGAATGCTTTTATTCTCAATCAAATATCTACTAGATTAACTAGATTGTTCAATAAAATGCATTTAACATCGATTAGTCCGGTTTCAAACAGTCCGGGATAAAGATAAAGTATTGCTGTTAGTTAATTTATTGAAGGATTGTTTCTATTTACATCTGTACATTGTACATATTACATAATTTACGTTACATCCGTTCTTTTTAACAGTCTGTTAAGCTGTTGTTAAACGAAACAGGTAAAATTCTCTGGAAGCATTTTTATGTCCGAGTTAAGTTTCTCCTTTAATTTCATCAAGTTCCTTTCTACTCTACTGTCCTCTCTCCGCTGCAAAAGGTTTTACAGCCCACTTACGAAAATGTGAGTGAAAAGAATGCCGAAAAGCAACGCAAAAAATGCAATTTTGTAAGTGACATCTTTTTGTAATTTCAGCTGAAGGAAAACGAACAGATAGAGAGATGTTTGTGCAATGTACCTGCGAATTACACAACAGAATATTATCGTTTGATGATTCGCGGCTTTGTGGCCTCAGACGCTTTGATTTCTGCTCGTGCCATCATCAATTCCACTTTCTCCTTGCTTCACATTCGAGATTCGTTTAATTATTTACTTTACGTAATTAAATCAGGTGCTCGTGGAGGTGTGCTGTTAGTTATATAGCGAGAAAGGGATACACGTATGCCGTTTTGGGTTGGTGGCGGAGCGAGATTTGATCTCTCGCCCGTTTTCCTCCCCATTGCAGGAATTCTGCTGGAGACATAAGCCCGGGGGAGGCGTCCTGCAGGAATTCGAATCCGACATTACACGGGGAATTATTCCGGAACTTTACTGCTGGCTCCGCTGCAGTGATGTTCGACAGAGTTGCTTGTTTAATTGAATTCCACTGTATGTTGAACTTGTTTTAAAAGCTATAGCCTCGCATGAACTTACAACGCGCGACTCTTCCAAAAGACCGGCTAGTGCATTAATGCATTATTGTCCAGGCTAAAAGCGGATGATAAAAATAATTCAGGTATTAAAAATAATGTTACATTACTTCATTTGTAAACACGAATTACAACCAAATGGATATAACCACAACAATATTTGAAAACACGTTGCATTTCTAAAATATCCAATTTTCATATGCATCTTTTGGATCTATTCAATCTATTACAGTTTTTCAGTAAATGAAACTGAAATGTGAAAACACTGTTTTTTCTAGTGTTATTTTAACAAATTTGAACGTGAATTACAGCCAAATGGACGAAATCACAGCTATATATTAATACTCGATACATTTCCTAAATACCCAGATTTTATATGCATCTTTTTAATAACTTTAACAGTGCTTTTTCTAGCGATTATTTTTCAGATTTTGAACTTTGAACGCAAATTACAGCCAAATGAATGAAACCACAGCTATATGCTAATACCCGCTACATTTCCCACACTTTCACTTGAATCTTTTGAAATTGAAGACACTGCATTTTCCAGCGTTAATTTAAAAAAAATAATCCTATAAGGATCAGGAAATTATAGTGATAAAGTCTGGATTACCTATATACTTTAAGCTACAAGCATCGAGATAACAAAAAAAAGTCTCTGATTAAACTGGATCATCAAATATGCAATATACATATACAAAGATACAAGCTCGAGGCAAAGCCATCTGTTGCTCTCTTCCGGTACTTATTTGAAGAGGGTGACGAAACAAAAGAAGGAAGGAAAGGGAAAAAAACAAAATCCGAAACAGTTGAAATTCAAATGCGTCCTGCGGCCAGGACTCTCGATCTCGTTCGCTTCGCGCGCTCCCAGGACTCCCATATTCGCACGGTCGGATATCTTCAGCTGTCTCTGGCGGGTCGTGCCGTTTTAATCGCGTTTCAAGTGGAATAAGAATGCGTTCTGCCTGATGGTAGTCGTGTTGGTGCCACGTCGACACTTCCACATAGAGAGAGAAAGACCGCACTCCACTCTTAAGCGATGCGGGCCTCACGGGCAATTGTCAAATGTAATTTCACGCCTCCCTTGCCACCAGATATTTCCTCAGCCCATCCACACGAAAACGTATCAAATACCTATACACACTCACACCAACATATACAGATAGGACAAGTCGTGTGCATCGCGATAGTTTTTTTTCTATTTCTAGGAAATTCCTCTGCAGAAAGCATTTTTATTTTATTTTCCTTCCTTTATTCCTATTAAATTCAATTCCAATAGGCAATGCAACCATTTAAAGTATTATATTGTACATTATAGTGAAATTTCTCAAGAATAATTTTGTTCAAGGTTTTATAATATTTATGGTGTTTAATGGAAAAGTATTCAAATAATTATAAACTATAAATATCATCAACAACAATTTATGTAATTAGTCCTACTAATTAAAGATTATAAAAATTGCATAAAAATAAACAACCCAAATAAACACACTTGACAATATGGAAATAAAAACATGATCATGATTTTATGTAAAAAATAATTTTGTGAAATATTCAAACCGTACTATACTGAATCCGCACTGATCGAAGCCGCACTATACGAGGTATTACTGTAAATAAATTAGTGAGACATAAGGTTCTTTTTATTGTGTCTCGCTTCTGGTATTTTGAATAAATTAATTTTAATCTTTTCGTCTAGACTGAATTTCGTAAAGAAAGAAAGTTGTGCTTTTACATTTTTATTACTAGTTTTCATTCATCTTTGTTTGATTTCAATCAAGTTTTTGTCTATAGTTGATGAGTTTTTTTTAATTTATTCTTCCATTTATGAATGAATATTTTCTTGTATTTACAATTCATTTGCACACTGATTGCATAACTTATAATAGAATTTAATTATTGTAGTCAAATTCATGAAAAAAGACCAATTATATAATATAAAATGTAGGTCAATCATTTATAATAAAAAATATTACAATTTCTTGTTTTGAAATTAGAATTTTAAGCAAGAATTAAATGATTAATTACAACTTGGTAGAATCAATTTGGATCAAGTTGCGCGGTTGAATAGAAGAAATCGTTTAAGGATTTCAACATGGCTTTTATTTACCTACTTATCTTGTATAATTAGTTACATCAGGGTTTCCCAAACCTTTCCTGCAATTCAACACTTTTTAAATCCTGAAATTTTCACGGAACACCTTGTTTATTTATTTATTTATTTATTTTTAATAACAAATAATCAAATAAATTATTAAAAATGTAAAAAAAAACATTCATTATTTATAAAGTAAAGTGTGAAATTGTTTTTTTTTTGGGTTGCCAACACTTTATTGCACAAATGGCGGCAAATTCAAATCTTGCGTTAATTTTGGGACACTTTTTATATTTCATTCCAGTTTTTCACGAACACGTATGAACACTTTGATCTTAGCCATTAGGATCAAAGTGTAGTGTAAGCCAAGGTTTCCAAAACTATGTTGCGCGGAACACAGGTGTTCCTGGCTTACACTACAGTACTTAACACGTTAAGGACGGCGCTTTTAGGGTTGTCGGGTTGTCTGCCCCCAGAAAATTTTTCGTGGACGCATATGGTCTGAGTGAAAAGTCAAATATCTTACGTCAA
>NW_017097568.1:3354-5903 GCF_001412225.1 Nicrophorus vespilloides | reverse complement strand
AATTGTTGAAAAAATGAAATATTTTAATAGGAGTCTTTTTGTGCACAAAAATTCATGTATATAGTGTAAAGATTTAAAATTAATTAAAATTTTGATAAAATCAAATGAATTTAACAGTCAAAACGTAAATTAAAAACGAAAGTAAAAATTTAAGAAAATAGTCATAAAAATTGATAAATTTACTTAAATATTAGTAATTGAGTTAATATTTCCATTGCATTTCACTGCATATACATAAAAAAAATAAATTAATTAAATTTTGATAAAATTATATAAAATCACTTAAATTTAACAATTCAAAATAGTTAAAAAGTTAAAATCGAATGTAAAAATTTACAAACAATTAATAATATTTATGAAATATTAGTAATTTTCTTAATATTTTTTATAGTATTCCAATGTATATAGTATAAAGATTTAAAATTAATTCAAATTTTGATAAAATCAAATGAATTTAACAGTCTTTTTATATCACATGAATTTTATATCACATGAATTTGAAAATTCAAAACACAAAAGTAATTTGAATGTGAAATTAACAAAAAAATAATAACATTAATTCAATGTATATAATGTAAAGATTTAAAATTAATTAACTCCTATTAATATATTAATTTCAATTTCAATTTAAAAATTAATATTACAGTTTATTAAAATTCACAAAAATTCAATAAATTTTTGAAGATTTTGATAAAAAAATAAATATTTCATCATTATTAAAGCTCAAATAGTTAAAGAATTTAAAGAAAAACTGTATGAAAATTGTTGATAAAATGAAATATTTTAATAGGAGTCTTTTTGTGCACAAAAAGACTCCTATTAATATATTAATTTCAATTTCAATTTAAAAATTAATATTACAGTTTATTAAAATTCACAAAAATTCAATAAATTTTTCAAGATTTTGATAAAAAAATTAATATTTCATCATTATTAAAGCTCAAATAGTTAAAGAATTTAAAGAAAAACTGTATGAAAATTGTTGAAAAAATTAAATATTTTAACACAAAAAGACTCCTATTAATATATTAATTTCAATTTAAAAATTAATATTACAGTTTAGTAAAATTCACAAAAATTCAATAAATTTATAAGATTTTGATAAAAAATTAATATTTCATCATTATTAAAGCTCAAATAGTTAAAGAATTTAAAGAAAAACTGTATGAAAATTGTTGAAAAAATGAAATATTTTCATAAAGACTCCTATTTGTGCACAAAAGTTCCATTTTATTTTGAAATAATACCACAGCGTTGTATAAGTTTCATTATCCTGGTAAATCGTCCGTTTTTTATTCATTTCTTTAACTATTTATTACTTCTACTCTCGATTTGTATAATATATATTTTCAGTATTAATTATTTGCTATACGAAATTTATTAATTTTGGACCAAAAAAAAATGCTTTTTATTCAATAATTAAGAATAAATTGGGCGTTTCTGTTTACGTGCGAATTTATTAATTGCGAACGTTTCGATCGAAAAGCGTTTAAGCTTTGATTAGGTTCGTTTATGAAATTGTCAATCGATCGGTGAGTGTGCCGTGTATAAGCGCGTCGAATGATTCAATATTGAGGAGGTGATTGTAATTGGGGTGATTGCAGGTGGAGTGTTTTTCTTCATCGGTTGTATTGTAGGGATGATTAAAGTTTCAATGTAATTTCGACTGGAAATGGGTAATTTCGGCAGCGAAACGACAGGAATCAAGCAAAAGTCGAGGGTGGCTCGTTCATTGATCGAGCGACACCACCCCCGGAGCGGTGGTCGGTCGGCCGCACTCAAGACTAAAGTCAATACCAGACATTATTAATGATACTAAACGTACAATTTAAATCCCTTACCTTTTATTTTTATTTTTCTGGAAATTTCCGCTTCTAATTCGATATTAAAGTGGACATAATCTGCGTAATCGCACTTTGACGCCCTTTCCAAAACATCCGAGTGCTAACTAATATCATCCTGATACTAATCCCATTCCCGGTGTGTGCATGTGCCCTAAGATCTAAGGGAATAAGGTAACAAGATCAGGTGGAGCAAGGGCTAAGTAGTGAACGGCCGAGGCGATAGTTGATGCAGATTACAGGGATGAGTTTTGGGTTTTGACTTGACCTGAAGCTCCTACAACAAAAATTAATGATTATCATCCCTTTTCTGGGTTGTAATCAAATTAATTAAAACTTTGGAAACGAGCTGTGCGAACTTAATTAATTAAGTCGTGTACAAAAAAATAATTGCTAAACACAGGGATCGTTAGATTGCGAACAACCGATGATGACAGGAGAAAAATTTGGAATTTGTTTGAAATTTTGTAAACTGTCTCAACTTTTAAAGCCTCGAGTAATTTAATCCAAAATTGAGTATGAGTATAATGAGTCTATATATTCAAAGTTGTAGCGCTTCTGGATTTCTTGTAATTCTTAGTCAAAATTGAATAAGCTTCGAAAACCGCAATGTTTTAAGTTTTGAGTAATTTTCTAGATATCCACGAAAAACTAAAACATAATTAAATACGTCTCTTAAAGATAAGTATTCAGAGATTATAATGAGTG
>NW_017097568.1:0-3330 GCF_001412225.1 Nicrophorus vespilloides | reverse complement strand
AGTATTATTGTAGCTCTTCTCGATTTTATGTAATTCTTAGTCAAATTTGAAAAAATCAAAAACCGCAATGTCTTAGGTTTTGAGTGATTTTCTAGATATCCATGAAAAACTAAAACATAATTAAATACGTCTCTTAAAGATAAGTATTCAGAGAATATAATGAGTGCATGAATATAATTGTAGCTCTTCGGGATTACTTGTAATTCTCTGTCAAAGTTGAAAAAACGAAAAATTAAGCTTCGAAAACCGCAATGTCTTAAGTTTTCAGTGATTTTCTAAATATCAACGAAAAACTGAAACATGATTGAATACGTTTCTTAAATATAAATATTCAGAGATTATAATGAGAGTAAGAGTAGAATTGTAGCTCTTCGGGATTACTTGTAATTCGCTGTCAAAGTTGAAAAAACGAAAAATTAAGCTTCGAAAATCGCAAAGTCTTAAGTTTTGAGTGATTTTCTAGATTTCCACGAAAAACTGAAATATGATTGAATACGTGTCTCTTAAAGATAAGAATTCAGAGAATATAATGAGTTATGAGTATAATTATAGCTCTTCTGGATTTCTTGTAATTCTTAGTCAAAGTTGAAAAAATGAAAACCGCAATGTCTTAAGTTTTGATTGATTTTCTAGATATCCACAAAAAACTGAAACATGATTGAATACGTCTATTAATGATAAGTATTCAGAGAATATAATTAGTGTAAGAGTAAAATTGGAGCTCTTCCGGGTTACTTGTAATTCGCTGTCAAAGATGAAAAAACGAAAAATTTATCTTTGAAAACCGCAATGTCTTAAGTTTTGAGTGATTTTCTAGATATCCACGAAAAACTGAAACATCATTGAATACGTTTCTTAAAAATAAATATTCAGAGAATATAATGAGTGTAAGAGAATAATTGTAGCTCTTTGGGATTACTTGTAATTCGCAGTCAAAGTTGAAAAAACGAAAATTAAGATTCGAAAACCGCAATGTCTTAAGTTTTGAGTGATTTTCTAGATATCCACGAAAAACTGAAACATGATTGAATACGTCTCTTAAATATAAGTATTCAGAGATTATAATGAGTGTATGAGTATAATTGTAGCTCTTCTGGATTTCTTGTAATTCTTAGTCAAAGTTGAAAAAATGAAAACCTCAATGTCTTAAGTTTTGAGTGATTTTCTAGATATCCATTAAAAACTGAAACATGATTGAATACGTTTCTTAAAAATAAATATTCAGAGAATATAATGAGTGTAAGAGTATAATTGTAGCTCTTCGGGATTACTTGTAATTCGCTGTCAAAGTTGAAAAAAACATAAAATTAAGCTTCGAAAAATGCAATGTCTCAAGTTTATAGCGATTTTCTCAGAATCTACTAAATATATAAATACGATGAAATACTTAAATATTCAGGGTATAAAAAGAGTTTACGATCATAATTGTACCTCTTTTAGATTTCTTGTAATTCGTTATTGTTAGGAAGTATGAAGTTAGTAAGTGTGAATTGTGATAATGAAAAAACTTTTCCATTTCAATTTCCATCGAAATTCAAATTCGCAACAATAACATTGATTCTCAATGGGTGCCAATCGCGGAATATTTTGCATTCACCAAAAAAATTACGTAATCCAGTGTGCGAGAATAGAGATAGAGTGAGTTCCATGCACCCCCGCCAAACGCACGTGGACATATGTCAACGTGACAGGAGCGTCGCTTTGTTGTTAATAGGAGCTTAGCGAACTTTGGCAAAGCGGAGAAAATAGTTTCGCACTACGATTAATTACGCGAACTTTGGGACACCTGTAACGTAACTAAAAAGCGGTCGGATTTAATGCAGGCGTGTTCGTTTCGTTCAAAACTTTTCGACGGAACGCAACGGTGGCGCCATCTCGTTACGGCGTCGTGAAATTGCAGATTAGTTCGTGGCGTCGCCGGCGCGTCGGTTAGGGCGCTGCGTCCTTCCTGTGGAGTTTCGAGGACGCCTCGATAGGTGGCGCTGGTGTTCTGAAACTACCCTTAAAACTTAACCCGAATGATTGACGTCCGTTCTTTGCATTTGTATAGAGGGAAAAAAATAAAATAGAAGGAGAGAATAAACGTCAGTGGACGAATTTAATTGCCAGGAGATTTCGGATGTAATTAAAGTTTCCTTATCTTGCCGAGGAGTCACTCACTTCCTGCGAAGTAAACTTTTCCCATTGAATCTTGAGCCAAAAAAAAAGTTGAAGAGTGAAAGAGAGAGGCTTTACTTTTTCAATTTCTTTTTTTTTATTCATTTTGGGTCGTCCTTCGCCATCCCTTTTGGCGTTGCTGAAGTGTGCGGATTTTATTGCGGGACATTAAAGCGAGTACATCGTCTTTGCGCGCATTAAGTGCCGCCTGATAGCATCTAATTGTACGGAGACGCGGATATCAGCATTCTTAACCCAAGTTAACACCCCCTCATAAACGGCTCTAATCTACATACTAGAATACATGTATAAAGCAGCAAGAGAGACAGAGATGCACACACATTGTTTTAGTTTGTGGAGATTTTAATTGAAGCCGTGAAATAGAGTTTTATGAATAATTCAGGAAAAAGTGCAGTTAGTTTGGTTTTCTTTATGCGAAGGGTTGAAAAATCCGCGTTCGAAATATTAAATAAGAGACTGAAAATATATACTTTTTGATGCAGATCAAAGAAAGGGTTGTTTTTTCTGTCTTTGAAATTTTTTTTTTGGGAAAGTTGGGTTTTGAATATTCAATCAATAGTTTTAATGGGAAATGGAAATTTACCAAAGACATTCAGATGATTGAATACGTAAATTAAACACAAATATTTGGAGAATAAAACGTGTATTTGGGCATAGCTGTATCTCTTCTGGATTTCTTGTAATTCGAGGTCAAATTTGAGAAATTGAAACATTAAGCTTTGACAAAGTAGTTTCTTCAGTTTTTAATGTTTTTCTCAAAATCTACCAAAGACATTTATATGATTGAGTACGTAAATTAAACACAAATATTTGGAGAATAAAACGTGTATTTATACATAACTGTAGCTCTTCTAGATTTCTTGTAATTCGAGGTCAAAGTTGAGAAATTGAAACATTAAGCTTGAACAAAGCAGTTTCTTCCGTTCGAAATCCGCGTTCAAAATATTAAATAAGAGACTGAAAATATATACTTTTTGATGCAGATCAAAGAAAGGGTCGTTTTTTTCTGTCTTTGAAATTTTTTTTTTTGGGAAAGTTGGGTTTTGAATATTCAATCAATAGTTTTAATGGGAAATGGAAATTTACCAAAGACATTTATATGATTGAATATGTATATTAAACACAAATATTTGGAGAATAAAACGTGTATTT
>NW_017097567.1:0-59657 GCF_001412225.1 Nicrophorus vespilloides | reverse complement strand
AGATAGAATGGATACAATCGATTCATATCAAAGGTGAATGTATTGTGAATGTCTTCATACATTATATTACTGTGGTTTTATCCATATAGCAGTAATATAAAATGTTATATATTAATGCAACGAATTATATATCCAATAGAGTAATATATTAAACATTAAAATATAGTAAACCATATTTATATATTATATAAAGCCCATTAATATATTAACAAAAAAATATATTTTATTTGCATTTAGAATAAAATTAAAATGCTTAAATTTGATAACTTATAGTAGATGTACCAAGCAAACCACAATGCCGTCAATTAGTTCATTGGAAACGTTATAGTTTTGTCTTCGATGGTTTCATTACCACGAGTTGTAATCGATTAATTTAAAAAACGTGAAAGTATTGCAGTAAATTAAAAACATAATTAAATAACTAGTTATATTCAAATATATTTGAAAATTTTAATTTACAATTCTAAAGAATGATTCGTTAACTTTCGTATGCTACTAAAATCATTAACATTGCTCAATTAATAAAAAAGTTATTAAGCTTTAATTTGTCCGCGGTTTTTACGAATCAAATCGCAAATCCCCCTCTTGAATCTCGAAAATGACGTAAAATTTCGATTTCTACCAGGAGACCATGAGTAGCGAGGAGGTATCTGAGCTCCTAGCATCGGTCGTTTCTGATTGGTTGTAATTTGAATTTTTGAAATTTACGTTTGTGTGAGTGAGCAAACTGTCATTCTGACTACCTACCTTTGATATGTTGCTAACAGATGGCGCTAGCTTTCACAAAAACAAAATAGTTATTTTGCAGGCAACCAAACATACATATATCTTTGGTGATCAAATTTGGAGACATCTATCGCCGTTCTATGTCAATCCGAGCCACTAGTCGGAATTTTTACGAACTTCAAATATGAAGAAAATTCAAACCAAACTTAAAAAACATTGGAAAGCTACTAGGTTTTCTTAGATAATAAATAAACATATTTATAAATAAAGTATTTATACTTGTTATTACTTTTTTAAATTACTTATTTATGGTATTATTATTTTTTAATTATGTAAAAATGTGATACATGCAGAGCCATCTATACTATTTTCTATAAAAGTTATTATTGCGCGTCTGTCACTGTTGTCAGATTTGACAGAAGAACGGACGTACTAAATATTTTGTTTTGAAAACAAAGTATTTTTGATGAGAGCACGCAGTAGAGTTGCAACGGCCAGAAGAGCTTTAATCGAAAGAGTCCTGCCTTCCTGAGAAGATGTCATTCAACAAACATGTCTACAGCGTCAGATTCAATCAAGATCAAGGTAAGATTTTAATATTCTCAGCACATGATGATAAACAATATGCTAAATATATCTTGTTGTTGCTGTTATGTTCATCACAGGCTGCTTCGCAAGTTCCATGGAAACTGGATTGCGTATTTACAATGTAGAACCACTGGTAGAGAAAGTACATTTTGGTAAGACATATTATGATTACTCATTTTGCACACTTTGCTAATTTTAATTTTCTATTCTTGAAGATGTGGAATTGATGGGGAGTGTTTCACAATGTGAAATGCTGCACAGATCGAATATCATAGCTATTGTGGCTGGTGGATCCAGACCCAAATTCCCTGACAACACCCTAATGATATATGATGATTCTGCAAAGAAGTTTAAACTGGAGTTAACTTTTAGCTCATCAATCAGAGCTGTCCGATTGAGGAGAGACAAGTAATTATTTTTCTTTATGAAAATGATTTTATGGTTAATTATTTATTTTTATTTTAGATTAGTTGTAGTTTTAACGACTGAGATACACGTGTTTTCGTTTCCTTCACCCACACAACGTTTATTTTCACTAGAAACCAGAAATAATCCAAGGGGTTTCTGTGAAATGAGCCCACTGTTATCTGCTGAGAAGCAAATTCTAATCTTCCCTGGGCACAAAATGGGCAGTGTGCAAATTGTGGTAAATATTTTATATTTTTGTTTTTGAATCATTCATTTTTAAATACCGTATTATTTAGGACTTATTGAGCACTGAAATTGGCGTATCAAGCGCCCCCATTTGGATAGACGCGCACAGAAACGATTTAGGTTGCTTGGCAATAAACCAGCAAGGTACAAGGATTGCAACTGCATCAAGTAAAGGTACCTTGATCAGAGTTTGGGATTCGACCAGCAAGAAGCTTTTGGTAGAGCTTAGGAGAGGCACTGATCCTGCAACAATTTATTGGTAAAATAAATAAATTACTATTATAAATTTGATATTAATTTAAAGAAATTTATTTCAGCATGAACTTCAGCTGCGATTCGGATTTCTTGTGCTGTTCCAGTGATAAAGGAACTGTGCACATATTTGCCATTAAAGATACTAATCTGAATAAGAAAATGACGTGAGTTTTCATGAAAAAAAAAAACAGTTACAGTTTAATTTTAACTAAGAATTTTTTAGGTTTTCTAATTTTAAAATCTTGGGTAATTACGGAACCTCGCAGTGGGCATTGGCCAATTTTACTGTACCACCGGAGTGTGCTTGCGTTTGTGCCTTTGGTCCTAACCGCTCCGTTTATGGTATAACATACATACATTAATAGCAAATTGTTTGCTTTAATTGTTTTTTTTTTCTATGAATTACAGCGATATGTGTAGATGGAACGTTCCACAAATACGTGTTCAATCCGGATGGGAATTGCAACCGGGAAGCTTTCGATGTATTTCTTGACGTCTGTGATGATGATGATGATGATAATTTTCACTAATTGTGCAATTTATTATAATTTTATCATTTCTTGAATGTACATATGTTATTATGTAAGGGTAAAAAATGATGTACTGAATTTTTATACATTTTAATCTTTTTTATTCTATTTAACAAAAGGACTATATTTAAGTTAATAAAATCGTAATTATTAATATAACTCTTCAATTGCTTTTATTCCTGTCGAATGGATCTGACCATACTTTCATATCTGAAATACAAGAAAAGTGTTAACTTTTTATAAAATTTGTTGTTACCATTTCAGAATTACTTCCAGGCTGCACTTCTTCCTGCCTAATTCCCCTTCTTGTATGCTTTTGAAGTTCCTCTGCAAACATTTATAATTGAATCTTTCTCATGGTAAAAAGAAATATAGTAACTTACTGTAGTCCTCGATGTGGGTCATCGGGTATATAACAATTGGGTAAATCGTGATGCCGATTGCACTCACTATACCTCCAATTAAGGCCCCGTAACGCCAACCCGTCCAACGAGCCATCTCTCACCCTTCTCAACAATCGAAAAGGTAGGTTATGTTTAACGTCAGTGCGAAGGGTTAAATTTAAGGTTAACACGATCAGCTGTTTGTTCTCTTTTTCATTTATTGTTTACAATTACAAATTATATATAAAAAAATAAAAACTATCCTTTGTTCTCAATTAAATACTATAAGCATAGCTCAGCAGACTTGAACAGACTTATGGAGACGTCGATGATGACGAGTGGCAGCAGGATCCAAAACGGGATGAATACATGATAGATTTCCAGATTCAGGGCTCTGTATTCGAGCTTCAGACAGATCAGAATTTGCGTGGCGATCTTCAGCAGCACCACAATCAGAATGTAATTGTTCTTGTTCATCAGAACATTCTTCAGTACTTTATGCTTGCAGTGTATGACGATATTGACGAGCGCGTCCACGAACACGATCACGTCGAACACCCACATGGGGATGAAGATGAGGAACCAGTTCCAGTGGATGCGAGCCTCCAGTCTCACACAGAGGAACACAAAGAATATCAGCAGGAGGAACCATGTGAAGAGAGCCCGGTGCATCACCATCTTGAATGCTCACATTGTATGGTGCTCCTGCTGAAAAATATTTTTCACTCTGAAAGAAAATAGAAGAAACAGATATAATTAAGTTACTTAAAGTTTGTTTATTAATAAGAGCACTCACTAATTTTGAGGTTAACGGATAATCAACAAACCGCTGTCAATGTCAAAGTCATATTAAATTGTTTCCTTTCTCATTTAACCGTACAATACATTTAATTAGAATCGATTTAACAAACGTTACAATTGAATAATATATACATAAATTAATTTAAAATCATTTTTTTATTATATTTGTAGCTAATTTCAGAGAATGTCAGCTATTATCATCAACTGACAGTGACAGAATGGACAGAATCTGATCACTGTTGATCACTATATAACATATTGACAACATTATGATCTGTTAGTGCCTACTGTGATGTTAATTTTTAAATAAATTGTAACAAAATGATATGGACTTTCTCTTTACTTATATCATGCATAAAGCTACTACTTTTACCAGCCTAGTAAGTGTTATTATCTTCAATTAAATGTTTTATCTTTGTTAATACTTTTCTATTGCTTCAGTCGATCTACAGACTTTGAGGTGCACAGAAATTGGCTAGCAATAACACATAGCTTACCATTGAGCCAATGGTACTTTGAGGATACTTCAGAATGGACACTGGATTATCCCCCACTCTTTGCTTGGTTTGAATACATACTCTCACAAATTGCACAATTCTTTGATCATCGAATGCTCAACTTGGACAACTTCAATCATGCTTCTTTTGAGACTATCCTTTTCCAGAAACTCTCAGTCATTGTCACTGATTTCATCTACATTTATGGGACTTATGAGTAAGTATTGTTATAATAAATTTTCATACAAAGCGTTAAAACAGTTGTCTTATAATTGCAGATGTTCTAAAGCTTTACCAAAAGGGAAGAGATCAGAAATAATACTTCCTATTCTACTGATTGGAAATGTAGGTCTACTAATGGTAGATCATATACACTTTCAGTACAATGGATTTCTGTATGGGGTATTCCTCATATCCATTTCTCACATAATACAGGTAATTTATTATTATTGAAGTTTCTCTTCAATTTCACTTGTTGTCTTTCAGGGGAGAATTCTGCATGGTGCATTCTGGTTTTCAATTTTACTTAATTTGAAGCATATCTACTTATATGTGGCTCCTGCCTTTTTTATATATTTGCTGAGAATTTGCTTTGATACAAAGAGTATTAGAAACTTCCTTCGACTGGCTTTTATAGTGATCACAACGTTCATAGTTGCGTATTTACCGTTCATAGATCACATGGATCAGGTAATACAGTTGCTACAATTTAGATTAACTAGCTGAGAGAGTTTCGTTAACAATTGCAGATTTTACGTCGACTGTTTCCGTTCCAAAGAGGGCTGTGCCATGCCTACTGGGCCCCGAACTTTTGGGCCCTCTACACAGGCGTAGATAAGTTTGTGATAGTAATTGGTAAGTTTGTTTATTTTGCTTTGAAGAAGTATCTATTTTTTTTTTGGGGTAGCTGCGCGTTTGGGTATCAGGCATATCAGTACTGCAGCTACGATGACCGGAGGATTGGTGCAAGAGTCCGCACATGTAATCTTACCTAATATAACACCTAAGTTGACCTTTGCTCTCATCTTAATCACGATGATACCAGCATTGGTGAAGCTGTGGTCTTCGGGAGCCAAACCTAGTCAGTTTCTCAGATGTATAGTTCTATGCGCATTGACTTCGTTCATGTTCGGCTGGCACGTTCACGAGAAGGCTATCTTGATGGTCATCATTCCTTTGAGGTATGATAAATGTTGACTTGAAATTGAACTAAAACTGAAAGTATTATTTAGCATTCTAGCGGTAATGGAGCCGGCGGATGCCAATGTTTTCTTAATTCTCTCCACGGTGGGACACTACTCGTTATTCCCGCTGCTATTCCCTGACAATCTTATGCTGGTTAAGTTGTTGTTCTTGTTGATTTACTGCTGCTACGCCTTCTACAGCCTAAACAGTATATATCCGTTCCAATTCTGCAAGTTTTCCATTCCACTGCTCAGCAATTCAGAAAGCACCTACGTCCTCGGTCTCGCTCCTCTTTTCCTCTACACCGAAGTCCTCTTCAGGTTCACAGCTGTCAGTATAACTCTGCCTTTCCTCCCGCTTATGATGACATCCATATACTGCGCACTGGGTGTCTCCTATTGCTGGTTCAAGTACTACACGTACTTCATGCGATGCAAGACCTAATTCCAAAAACGCTAGTGTAATTTTTGTAATATTTATTATATACATTTACAATGAATAAATTTTATATCTCAAGGCTACAATATTATTAATTGCATATACTCAATTTGATATTTCAGCTATTGAACATAGGAAAGCTTCGCAGCGGTGCGTTTTCTTGTGTCGTCGACCTATTCTCGAATCCGTGTTTATTCTGTTCTGTTAAATTAAAGGTAGTTCGTGTATCGTTTGTTGGTGGGACAGTACTCGGCGTACTCCTCCCACGTGCAGCCTTTCCTGCTGCAGCATTCGGCGGTAATGGAACTTCCGCCGTTCCTGTTTGCTGCGCGTTTCGTCCTCACCATGAAGTGGGCCTCCTCGTCACTGATCCAAGGGAAACTCACTACAAAAAACAAAGAGAGATGTCAACGAGGTGATTTGTGTGCTCCTCGAAATTGCGATCGATCCACATACGTGACTCTAAATCTTCATTTGCCAGCTGCATCGGGTGCTCACTTCTTCGCGTGATCCTGTATATGTCCTTCTCACATGCCCAATACAAGTGTCTGATTAGGGTCTCCCTGCATCGAGTGTATCTTTCCTTATGCCAGGCCTCCTTCCATTCAGTATTCGACCTACACACATAATAACTTCATTACTGAAACCTATCAATTACAACAGGTGAGTTTTACTTACTAAGAAATCTACAAAGAACATACACTAAGTTATAAATCTAATTTCTATAATTTACCGAACAATAATTTATAATAAGAATTTGCTAACGGTTTTTAATTAAAAGTTATTACAGTTGCAAGCGCAACTATTAAATTAATTGAGTTATAGTATTAATGCGCTACAGATAACTTTATAATGTACAAAGTGATTGGATCAGCTTATTTGCTGATTAGAACTTGGTTTTCAGTGATATTAAGCTTCTGACCTACATGGTTTTAACGTCCTGACAGGATAAGGAACTTGCACCAAGTGGATTACGAGCACAAATCAAATCATTTTCTTCACGATTTCAACTAACTACATGGGACGTAACCGATTAATACTGACAATGGAACAAAAACTATTTATAAAATTTTAATTGAACATTAATTTAATTAATTTATTACGAGAAATTATAAATTAAAACTATTTCAAATTGATTTAAGATTAAATTTTGCAAAATATTTGTAACTTAATTTCTGGATTAGCTTTTAGATGACGCGAATAATTATACCTGTCTCTGAAAATGAGATCCATCTCTTTGTCCATGCCTCTCGCTTTGACACCATCGAAGAGGAGGCAAAGAGCTGCGACCGTCGACACCGGTAACCACATCACCCTCTTCTTCGACGAAGTTCTTTGTTAGTATATCCACGAATCTGATCTTCAGATAGGGACACACACACACACACTTAATTATGAGGAGTGCGGGATGTCTGGATGAGGAAGAGTTTGTACTCTTATAAGGAGATCGGATCCGGCGCGTCCACTCTTGGATGTCTTCAGGCGCAGACGCCCTCCACCCTCTTGACACTCACGCAACAGTCACACATCCCAATAAATTGAATTGTAAACACCGTACGATTAATACTATAAATTATGTGTGGCCAGAGCATTTACGACTTCTTCCGAGAACATCATCATCAATGAGGGCTTCATTAGAAACGCTGTTTTAACAAGATCGAGTTAAGAACCCGAAAAGCCCACACGCGCCTCCACCTCCTTTCATCCCATAATAATCTTGCAGTTTTATAGACCTGCCACAGATTTAAACGGGATTAATGATTGCTCAATACAGTTCCGCCCTTTCAATCGGAAGATTTATGTCGTGCAATAATACACTAGCCTCTCATAGAAAAATACAATTAACGCAAAAAAGACGGTGACTTCGATTTAAAGCACATCTATATTAATTTCAATTTTTAGAATGGGTTGTATTTGTCTGTTGCGTACAAAATGTCCAGAGCTTTTATGAAAGCCCTGTAATCAATTTCATCGCGGAGGCCTCTCTCGAAGCTGAAGCATTTGCAGATCATGTCGAATTCCGTCCTGGAAATCAGGTTGTACATTCCTCGCAGCGACAGCGCCTTTAAGAAGTGCTCTTGCGATATCGTTCCGCAATTAGTACGATCGTAATCCTAGGAAAATCGTAAAATTTAAGTAAAAAAAAAACATGTTGTGTGTGTGTATGTACGAGCATCCCAATTATGTCGAGGGCGCCGTAAAATCGCCGTTTTATATCATTTTTGTTTCACCCTCGACCGCCTCGTAACTTTTAATAAGGACGAGTCGAGAGCAACAA
The DNA here is from genome assembly GCF_001412225.1 of Nicrophorus vespilloides. NCBI lineage: Eukaryota > Metazoa > Arthropoda > Insecta > Coleoptera > Silphidae > Nicrophorus > Nicrophorus vespilloides. The sequence goes on along the minus strand of NW_017097567.1, from coordinate 51,322 downwards.
GTGATCGCATCCCACGTGTTACTGTAATTTTATACAATTTCGGGCGACGATTCACCTTAAATATGGACATCAGGTTCATCTGCAGGTCAGGCTTCTTCGAAAGCTTCTGGATGCCTATGGAGAAGGTGCGACGCTCGTCGAAGTTCAAGAAGTTCCTGGCGCAATCCTTCGTCGGCACGTGCTGTTTAGGCATCAGCAGAGGTGCCCTCTCCATGCAGGCCTGTGTGAAGGCCTCCTCCACCACCTCAGAGAATCTCTTGTAGTCTACACATCCAGGCCTCATTGGTGATGAAAATCTGTATAAAAAAATAACAATAATTTCAGCTTTCCATAATTTCCCCAAAAGAAACATTCATAATACAAAGTAGTAATAAAACTTATTGGATCGTTGAAAAACTAATTTGTCTTACACATTCATTAGAGTTTCTACTTCGGCTTCGGACAAATCGAAACGACAATTGGAAAGGCCTCTCTGGAAGTTCTCTCGACTGATAACTTGCTGATTGCAGAGATCGTAATCCTGCAGAAACTCGATGACCCGAATGCGTTCCCTGACCACCTTCCCCTTGATCTTAGCCAATATAAGGATGATATCCTTCTCGCTCCTGTCCACCGGTTTGCACGGTTTCTCCGCGTTTACCTTTTCCATTGCCTCGAGGAAGCCGGTGAACTAAGAATTGAACGAGAAATTAACATAAATTCATTCGACTAGAAGTAGAGGCATGCATACGAGAGCCTCCTCGTGCGGTTTCGGTTCGGCTTCTTTCAAGAACCAGAAGTAATTGAATCCCATGTCATCGTTGAAGCGCTCCTCCAAGGCGTAAAGCTCTTCGTCGGAGAGTAGAATGCCGTTGGATAATAAGGATTGACGCATCTGTGAGCGAGAGACGTGACCGTTGTTGTGCCTGGATATTTGTTCTTATTAGAAGAAATCATTTCTATTCTAAAGAGAAATTACTTGTCGTAATTCCTGAAGACTGGCTTCAGCAAGATGCGTCTTCTCATGATGCGATTCTTAACTTTTTCGACAGTTTCCTCGCAGAGATCCCGCATGCTTGGGTTCACGTTGTCCCATGATTTTGTGCCCCTCTTAGGCAACTCCTTTACCTCCCTCGGCGGACTCGCGACTTGCAGCATTGGCGCCCTTTCCAAATTCTAAAATTCAATTTGATATTAATCTACATTTCAATTTCATTCGCAAATTAATACTTTGACGGTGAAGACTTGATCTATGTCATCGGCGAAAGTTTTCCAGCAAACCCTCGTCGGATCTATAGGATCTTGGTACTGTATGGAAATGGTCTTGATTTCCGGTAGGGAGATGTAAAGTCGCTGAAGACCGCTTATACCGACGGCGTCCAAGCCGCGATGGAATTGTGATGCCGTTATTTTACCTGAACCCAGTGAATCGAACCCCTGCAAAACGCAACCACAGCGGAGGGACGAGAAAAGGGCGCGCCCTTTTCTCTTTTAGTTTCGAAAATGCCAACGGAATGCGAGAATTATCACTTCGAAAAAGTCGCTGATCCTGATGCGGTTCTCGAGAACGTGCCTCTGGATCCGTCTGATGATTTCCAATAGGCTTTGCCGCTGCGAGGGAGCGTTCAACGCCGGATGGAAAATGCTTTGTTTGCCGAAGACGCTGGCCGCCATTATTTTACCGATTTCGGGACGCGGCAGTTTTGGTAGCTCGGCATTTATGACCCTTCCAGGAAACTGGCTCATGATGTCCTAAAAATAACCATCAATTGTGGACCAAAGGCCCTGGAAGACAAAGGAAGAAAAAGGAGAAGAGATAAAAAAATTGACAATGCGCTTACGCCTCCCAGATCCAAGCAACCATGACGCTCCAAATAATCCACGGTCGCCTCAATGTCGGCAACAAAAGCCACATAGTTCAAAGTGTACGAGTCTTTCATGTACTTCTTCACCAACAAATTGAAATCGTCCGAAGATACTGTTATATCCAGATACGCCAACACTCTTGCAAAATGCGCTATTGTTACAGTCCCATTGTTTTTAGCCACCTAGAATACAAACATAGAATCAAACAAATTTCATTCAAAGAAAATGATCTGTTTAAGGCGATTTTCCCAAAGACTAATTAAATAATATTAATGTAAACAAATAATTGAATAATCAACAGAACAGGATGCGTATTCAGACAGGATGCAATCATCGATAAAGATAAGTAGCGAAAAATATACACAACGAATTCTAGTGAAAAGGCGGAAAAGCATTTTCTTCTTAAGTTACAGAAACTCATATTACCAATTCGTAATCTTGAAAGAATGGCCTCAGAACCAATTTCCTCAGGTTCACTTGAACAGAGATTTTCGTTATCAGAAGACTCAGCCTTCGCTCCTCGCTGGTGCTCAGACGGTTCACGTGGAGAGGATCCTCCCATTCCAGGCCAGTCACAAGATTTGCATTCTTCGAGAACTCAGGTACTTGAAGGGCAAGAAAATGGTTACAAAGAGAGAACAATAATCGAATTTTTCTGGTTGTTAATTTTACTGCTGTCGTGGATGACCTCGCAAAACTGCGTGTAAAAAATCCTTCCATCCTGTACACGGAAATAATCGGTCAGCTCTCCAATCTCGTAGTCCGAAAGGCCGATCGTCGAACGCAACGATCCAGAAAGAACCGAAACGAATGCAGATTCTACAAATCAAATCATACAACATATAAATACATTTAAAATCGTTTTAAATAAGCTGCAATCTCAGTTTACTTGTAAATCGATTAATTGAATTTTAAAAATAATGAACGTTCCTATTTTTTTTTATATACAAAACACGCAATTACATTTCTTTAGAAAAACATGCAAGTGATCGCTCCATAATTAAAACTTTTCGCTGCGCGATTCTTAAATAACTTATTTAATTGCTTTTCAGAATTTGCGTAATTAAAACTGCGAAGATTACGTTCTTTAGCAAAAAAAAATAATACGGAACGGATAAGACGCGAACATGTTTTGTAATGTTTTTGAAGTGCAGATAAGATATATTGACCTGAAATCAGACAATTTTTATGCGGGTCCAGCGGCAGATAGTAGTCCCACAAATTGAATCCCACACGGAAGATCGCGGACCGGATTTTGTTGCAAATCCGCCACACGTCCAACAGTTTCATTTGCTGTAATTAATAGAAAAATAATACTATTAGTTTTCATTAAATTTTAATTAACAATAATCTACCTTGCAATGCATTTTGAATGGTACAGAAATTTCCACCAATTCTCTCCTCAAAGTTTCCTTTCAATTTAATCCTACGTCAATTTGACAACAACATAACAATTGTCAGGAGATATCTTGGATACTATTTCTCCTCGAATTCCCAAGTTGATGTTGATGAAATTCACATTGTTTATAATCGGAGTAAATATTATTGAAACGCCAGTTAATAAAACGCAGTTTTTTTTTGATCATCTGCTGCACATAATACGTTAATAATTACAAGTTTCAACAAACGAGTTTAAAATCACCTTGTAATAAAAGGATAATCACCACAGTTGTCTTAAATGATTTGAAGGAAATTTGCAAATTGAAGAAAGAAGTGAATCGTTTAGATTTTCCAGTATGGAACAATTGAGATTTATATTGCAATGTGATTTGAGAGGAGACCTATTTATAGAGCACGTATTGATTTTAAGCTGCTGGGAATCAAGAGAACAGTCTCGTCAAAAAACAGATGAATTTGCTACATGCTTCTAACTTGAAACGCTTTATTTTAATAAAATAATGCATTTTTTCGTCCCCTCGTTTACTTACAAAAATTATTTTAAATAATTGTATTACTCAAAATTCATCAAAATACTTTAATTTTTTTTTAAACAAATAAATGAGAAATGCTAAAACAATTAATTATTAAATTAATTCACAAAAAATGCAAGTAAATATGGTTTTGAAGCTGTTTAAATGTTTTTAAATTATTGCGTGGAATAAAATGAAAAGTTTGATGTTGCATTATATCAAATATGGCTTCTAACGCTTTGCGCGCGAAGGGGGAGAAACTGTACACGTACTATTGATTTTCTAACCCCTCGTGGCAATGCCGAGAAAACCGCTTTAATCTACCCAACTGAAACCCCTTCATGAAACTTGCTTCTAAAAAAAATGCATCTCATCATTCTAATAATTATAAATTCACTGTTTTCAATTCTATGTTTCAGCATCTATTTTCATAGCTTTTAAAGCGTTTACATGAAGACTATTTTAATATAGTTCATTGAAGATACTTTTAAAAAGAACTTTACAAATTGTATATTTTTTAATTATTTAGAATTAATATACATTTAATTTATTAATATAATTCTAATTCAATTTAGAATACGATTTTGATAAAAAAAATGAATGAATTAATCATACAGATTTACTATTTTAACTATATTGAATAACAATTCAAAATGTAAGTTTTATAAGTAGGAATCGTATGTACTTAACATAAATTGAAGCTGAGAAATGATGATATATAGATTATGTTATGTTAACATGTATATTAATTATTAATATTTCTTTTTTAAAGATTGAAAATCATATTAAAATGTTTTGAAAGATGGAAATGCAAGTAATTTACTTATTAGAGAATGATTGTATTACGTAATTAATATTATAGCGATTGTATAACGTATTAGTTTTGAAGTGTTTTGATTGTGAGTATTTGAAAATTGATAAATATTCATAAAACTAACAAGGCAGGTCGTTGATCCGTGACCTTGAGGAAAATGTATAATGTTTAAATGGTACACGTCTTAAGAATATTATTATTATTATTTTATGTTAAAGTCTTGATTCGAAGAGGAATCATGTAGCTGGTAGAAATGTTATGTTTAGGGCCATCGACCGCGTCCTTTTCTTCTTTTTTTCCGGTCTTCAGGTTTCCCGCTGAGTATCGACAGCAAAGGGATTTCGGTTTAGGAAATAGCGGAGAAAATTCCATTGCACAGTGGAAAGTTTTCCCAATAATGGAGGGAAAATCGTTTACCTGAATTGGAAACAAAGCATTTATGGTATTTTAACGATTCGAAATTCCCTCCGTAAGTTCGAGTGGATGGACGCATGCGCGCCCACACCCACATCCGCCCGATGCTTAAATACGATTGGTCGAGCCAACAGACGCCATTCAACTCCCAGAAGTCAGTTCGAGTGTGTTCCGGGTGTCTCTTCGCTTTTCGCTACGGTCGAGAGTAGACGTGTATCAGCGTTTTTACTCTTTTGGTTAAAATTTGGTCGATTTTTGGTAGAGGAGGGAGTGTTGTAGAGAGCGAAAAGTTACAGATCGGACGTATTTTATCTAAGGAACAGTATAGTAGATATGGCTAACAATCAGGAAACCAAGATGGAAAACGGTGATGAGGACTTCTCACAGGACGTGAAGACTGATCAAAACTTTGCCCTAGACGAACAGATGAACGGACAACAACAAAACGGTGGAGGCGGTGGAGACGCACCTCCGGCTGACAGCGGCAGTGCCGACGCCCCAGGCCGCGACGACGACAGGTAAATCACTTTTTACAATTATTACATTTGTTTATATTTTGAGTTTTGTTCAACAAAACAAAGCGAAAGTAAGTTTTCATATATATATATATACACACACACAAGTGCATAGATAGATTGATCTGTCTGTCTCTGTGTTGTTTTGTTTGTCTATCTCTCTGAAACTAAAATGCCGGCCGCATTCTCGCTCTGAATCTGCTCGCATCACTGAAATAACGATGGAAATCAATCAGTAATTCAGATAGTTCAGCGCAAACGACTTCATTTGATTCGAGACCATTTCGATTTTTACCGTAAATTTGGGTTCGCTACGCCAAAATAATACATAGCTAAAGACCGACGCTATTTATGATGCTTCGGCTCTGAAGAAAATGGCGGCACCTCAAGCGGTTATTTTCGATCGCTGTAGCCGACTTTGTTTTTCTCTTTTTATATATACTTATTATTATTATTATTTGCCTCTCTGAATGTACATAATTTACTGGTTTTATAATTGTAATATCGATTAGTTTAATTATTAGTAGCTCTGTAATTATTTCCCTCCATTTTATTTTTTTTGATATCTCGATGCGTTCTCTCCCCCCAAGCACAAAACTGTTCAGTCATAGATAAGCCTGAAGAAAACACTCTCATTGATAAACAATCTAAACCAAAACAAATTGATATAAACATAACAATTATATTTATCAACAAATTCACAAAATCTTCCATATACAAGTTAAAAGCAATTTAAATCAAGCCCCGTTGTCTTCTATTTAATTTACCATTGTAATTGTTAGGTGTTTATATTATTGAAATTACTCTTGTAAACAGCTTCATTTAATCGAGATCGAGGAGTTTGCCCCCATGATAAAAGAAAAATCACAATTTCTCTCTAGGTTGTTATCCCTTATCAATCTTAATCACAAGCATTTCTTTTCAGCTTCGTTTTTGGTATTATTCTTTTCTCTCTGAACATTGTAAACTTGTAATCATAATGATAATCCGTACTATCATTGATTTAAATTGCTTTACTTACTGGTAACTGATACTTATACTCAAATCACATGAAGACAGTTTTGCGCCAAAGGGGGGCTAATTTTTAAGTAAATTTATTGTAAAATGATCTCTTGATTCATTGATGGTTAATTGTAAATAAAGTCGTAACGATTTATCTTTTTTTAGAACTTTTCAGCATTTTTTCAGTGATTTTTATATATATATTCAAAAAAACGTTTCTTATAATTATTGAAAATTTGTAAATGTAATTCTGTAACAATCTTTAAAAATCGGATCGTTCAATGGGCGGTGTAGGCTGGCAGGGTTAATTAGCGATGTCTATGAATTAACCAGGATTCCTTTCCGACAGGTGTATGCTGTTATCCTAGAAAGGAAGGACAGACGAGGGGGACGAGGACTTCTTGGGACCCATGGTATTTATCCTTGGGCACCTCCACTGCCAACCCTATCTAGTAACAACAATAGTTACATTAACATACAGAAATCTCAATAATTGGGCTCTCAAGCCAAGCATATATATATTTAAATATCACTTTTTATTTTATTTATAATTATTATTTTTCTAAAAGAGTTTTTGTCACTTTGGAATTATTACCTTTTTCTCTCTCTCTTGTAAAATTTTTGCAGATCACTTCTAAACTTACAGATTCACATTCAAAGATTGCAGATCCATTTGATTGAACTAGGATCAGTTCATTTTGCCGTTGCTAATATTTTTTTGTAATTTTGTATTTTTTTGAACTAGTTTAAAAATGTAATTTATTCTATTCAGAGCATTATTCTTATAAAATTATATTATATCCAAGTAATGCCTCCTAAAGATAAATACAACAACTTCTTTTAGTGGTTCTTCTTAACTTTGGTATTAATTTGTTGCATTTTTGTTCACAGGAAATTGTTTGTTGGAGGTTTGAGCTGGGAGACCACAGACAGTGAGTATTCATTTCCTCCATATAATCCAATTATCATCTCTACTGACTTTTTCATCATTGATTGAGTAAACATTATTTAAGAAATGTTTACCAAGTTTATTAAGAACCTGATGGAGATGTCAATTGAGTGAAGAGTTGTGATTTTGAAAAATTATATATATATTTTTTTACTAATGTTATTGAACTTTCGCAGAGGAACTTAGAGATCATTTTGGCACATACGGTGATATTGAAAGTATTAATGTGAAAACTGATCCTACGACAGGAAGGTCTCGTGGATTTGCCTTTATTGTTTTCAATAACGCAGAGGCCATTGACAAAGTTGTCGCAGCTGGTGATCACGTAATTAATGGCAAGAAAGTTGACCCAAAGAAAGCCAAAGCTAGACACGGTAAAATTTTTGTCGGAGGCTTGACGACGGAAATCAGCGACGATGATATCAAGAATTACTTCAACCAGTTTGGAACTGTAAGTGTTTGCTGCTGCTGTTAGATTGTCGAAACCGTTTGCTAATTGCAAATTCGTTTGTTTCCTGTTTGTGTTTAGATCATTGAAGTCGAGATGCCATTCGACAAGACTAAGAATCAACGCAAGGGATTCTGCTTCATTACCTTCGAATCTGAGCAAGTAGTCAACGAGCTGTTGAAGGCGCCCAAACAGACCATCAATGATAAAGAGGTAAATATTGCTGTGGTTTTCCCATTTACTTTGCAAGATGTCTTATGTGTGTATTTGCTTTTTGTTGTTGTAGGTCGATGTGAAAAAAGCTACACCAAAACCTGATGCCATGGGAAACATGCGCGGCGGTGGACGTATGGCCCGTGGAGGTGGTCGTGGCCGCGGAAGGGGTAACTACGGTGGCAACCAGAACTGGGGCAACCAAGGAGGATATGGTGCATACGGCGGTTATGGCCAGGGATATGGTAGTGGCTATGACGGCTACGGAGGAGGCTATGATTATTACGGAGGTGGATATGGTGGATACGGAGGCTACGACTACTCAAGCTATGGCAATTATGGTAAATACTCTAACAGGCATTAAGTTATATAAGTAGCGTTGGCGTTCAGTAGGACATTTGCGTGATACAACTTCTTGATATATATACAAAACATTTAAAAATAATAATGAAAATTTAAGAACAAAAGATATTTTTTCCACATATTTTTTTTTTCAAATAATATGAACATACACATAAATATAGTGAGTGCTGCCGTCATCTGCCGTTACTGCATGCCAACGTAGATTTTGTAATTAAGCCAACAGCAGAGTATTTGCACATACATATATACAATATTTAAAAAAAAAAAAACAAAACATGTTTTGTTCCTATATAATAACTATTATTTTTGCATGTTGACCTTTATATGGAAAGACATTGTGAAATATCTAAGCTTGAATAAAGCATTTGTTGAAACCAATTTCATAATGTGTTTTCCATTCATTTTTTTTTACCTAAAACAACCCTTCGGCATGGATTTAGTTTTTCACATATATATATATATCTATCTCATAATTATGATTTTCAATTTCAAGCTTCTCATATATATATATTTAATTTTTTTTCTTTTAATTTTCCATTATTTATTATTTCTTTTTTCGTTTACTTGAAAATCAACCTAATTAATTTTGTTGTGCGGATGCAGATTGTGGCTACGGTAACTATGATGGCGGCTACGGAGGTGGACGCAGTGGCAATCGCGTCAAAGGTATTGAAATCATTTAAAAATGTGCTCGTGATTTCTCCTTAGAATTATTATTTTTATTTACATTATTATTTTCTTTAACTTTTTATTTTGTTTCCACAAGACCAACCAACCTTACACACACACACACTACACACCAAAAAAAAATGAAACAAGTAGCTTCTAAAAAAGAAAAGAAAAGATGGAAACGATGAAACCAATTCTCTCTCTCATAATAATAATAACCTCCTCTGCCTTATTATAATATTAATAATAATATAATACTGTAAATATTTTTGTTTCTAGTTTACAAATATACATTTTCTATGTGCTTAACCCAATTGAATTCGTGCAGTGCATGGTAGTAACGTTTGTTCTTTTTTCTTTAATTTTTCAGGATCTGGGAACGGCGGTGGTAGCGGTTACACAGGCGGCAAGCAGAGGGGTGGCGGCGGCGGCGGTGGTGGTGGTGGCGGCGGTCGCAGACACCAGCCCTATTAATAAATTTGTGATCAGTACTTGGTAAGTTCGATATCATCGGATCAAACGCCAAAAAAGAAAAAAAAGAAATTTCGCTGACGTGTATTCCCTTTTCTCGATTTTTGCAGAATTCATCTCATCCTTCAAAATAAAATTCAATTCAATACGAAAATAGTTTAATTTAAGTCATTCCATTATAAAAAAAAAAAGAAAGAAAGAAATAAAACAAACAAAGAAAGAAAAATGCGAACGAGCGGCGCTGAGCTGCTACTACTGCTGCTATACACTTAGCAGGGAGGATCGACCGCCCACCCCCAGTCGCCGCTGCCTCCGTTTCTCGTTCTCTCTTAGTATATTTATATCTTTTCACTTTCGTTTTTGAAGATAAACCAACAACAACAAAACAACACTAAAGAGTAATAATAACAAAAGCAAACGGCTAAACGATGAAAAAGAATTGTCTTTTAGTTTAATTTTGATATTTATAATAGTTTTTTCGCATTATCATGATATCGGACATCTTCCTTAATATTATTAATTTTAGTTATTATCTTAATGACTAGTGTTTAAGTGATTATTTGTATTTTGTACAAGTGCTGAGAGATTTTTTGCACTTCTTCCGTGTTTAATTAAAAAAAAAAATATTTTGTATATATTACATCTATTATTGTGTGTTTATTTCTTTTAATTTATATAATTCTTTAATTTTGTATTCTTTACATATTTTTGTTTTTTTTTCTCTTCTTTTTTTTTCTCTCTCTTTCTCAAATTTCATTGAATAAATAAAGTATGCAAGTTATTGTAATGCCAATGTACAAAAAAATATGAAAGAAAAATAATAAAACTGATTTTTTCAATATAAATAAATGATATCTATCTGTATACGATGCACACATAATTTCTTTTTTGGGGTGTGGTGATGGGAAAATCCCCTTTTGCAAAATACAAATACCTCACGCATAATGAGAGGATTCATTCATTACTAATATGTTTCTTTTCTCAAAATTGTTTTCACATTTCAGGACTTCTTGAACTTATTTTTGTTCAGTGAAAACGAAATACGTTTTCATCTTTTCTACAAAATAAAAAGAGGTAATTAGAACCAATTTTTTTTTACTTCTATATAAATCCAGTTTTGATTCAGACTATCTTTTCTCTTCTAAATTTTGTCTGTATCAAAAGAAAATTAAACATCAGCTGGGACATTTATTATATATTGCAGGTGTTCATATAAATGAAAGCGAAATCAAACTTTTACTTAAAAAGGTAATTAATATATTGTACTTTTTAAGTTTATTTTCTTATTATATTTTTGTATTAAATGATGCTGTTCATCCAGTTCTGCTTCTGATTATCATTGAAGATGCTTTATACCATTTTTATCTGATTAAATGATTACATCAATTTAATATGATGAAGATGTTAATTTAAAAATATGTAATAAGTCTTTTCTATTGCAGATTTAGAAACTATCCATGTTTACAGAAGTGTGCAATCTTGTGTAGGTGGTGGAGTTGAATCTAATCAATAGTAGGTCTATACTTGTTAGAAAGGTAATTGTTTTTATTTATTGTAAATATTTATTTTTATTCATATTTTGTTAAATGATGTTGTTCATCCAGTTCTGCTTCTGATTATCATTGAAGATACTTTATACCAATTTTGTCTGATTTATATTCGACTCAATACTATTAAAAATATTAAGAATTCAGCAGTTTTGTTAACATAATTTTTATATTGCAGATTCTGAAATTTCATTTTCGAACTAGATTAGGACAAACATATCTAACTTGATATGATTCTTGATGAATATAGTTTTAAAAGGTAACTATAATATATTTTTCTAATTTAAGTAATTCAGATAAGATTTATACTAAAATGATGTTGTTCATCCAGTTCTGCTTCTGATTATCATTGAAGATGCTTTATACCAATTTTGTCTGATACAATTATTATTCAGTTTAAAGAAACGTTACGTATTTATCATATTATTAAAACAAGCTATGTCTTTCAGGTTCTTAAACTACCTTTTCTATCTTAAGATGTAAACTTGCTAAGGTAGCTCATTGTGTTTTGAAGAATGTAGTCCATACATCAAGTTTAGGTAATTATATTGAAAAATTGTATTAAATCTTAAGTTAATAATTCCAAATGATGTTGTTCATCCAGTTCTGCTTCTGATTATCATTGAAGATATTCTATACCAATTTTGTCTGATATAATAATTCATCAATTCAAAGAAACGTTATGTATTTATAATATTATTAAAAGAGAATTTGTATTTCAGATTCTTGAACTACCTTCTTCTAAGATGTATACTTACTATGATAGTTCATTGTGTTTCGAAGAATGTAGTCCATATAGCAACTAAAGGTAATTATGTTTTGCAAATTTATTAAAACTAAAATCAATAATTCTAAATGATGCTGTTCATCCAGTTCTGCTTCTGATTATCATTGAAGATGCTTTATACCAATTTTGTCTGATTCAATCAAATGCATCAATAAAATAAGAAATAAATTCAATTATTGTTATATTAAAAGATGTTTCTATTTCAGATTCAACAACTTTCTTAACCTTAAGACACACAAGCTAAGATAAATGATAAGAATAGGTAATTATACTTTTCTTTATATTCTCTTTGAACTAAACTAATTTTAAATGATGCTGTTCATCCAGTTCTGCTTCTGATTATCATTGAAGATATTCTATACCAAACTTTTCTGATACAATTGTTATTCAATTTAAAGAAAAGTTACGTATTTATCATATTATTAAAATAAGCTATGTCTTTCAGGTTCTTGAACTACCTTGTTTGTCCAAAGATGTAAACTTGCCAAGATAACTCATTGTAGTCCATATATCAAGTTTAGGTAATTATCTTTACAAATTGTATTAAATCTTAATTCAATAATTCTAAATGATGTTGTTCATCCAGTTCTGCTTCTGATTATCGTTGAAGATGCTTTATACCAATTTTGTCTGATTCAATCAAATGCATCAATAAAATAAGAAATAAATTGAATTATCATTTTATTAAAAGATGTTTCTTTTTCAGATTCAACAAGTTTCTTGATCTTAAGACACACAAACTAAGATAAATGATAAGAATAGGTAATTATACTTTTTCTTTATATTCTCTTTGAACTAAACCAATTTTAAATGATGCTGTTCATCCAGTTCTGCTTCTGATTATCATTGAAGATATTCTATACCAAACTTTTCTGATTAAATTCACTTGAAATCAATACGAATTTGCATACATGGAATATATTTCTAATCGATTATTTTTTTTTATATTTTTAGCCTGTCCACAAACTGAAACACTTCATATATGGGAAAAGAACTCATTGCAAAAACAGGAATTAGGTAATGATTATATGTTTATGTTTAACGTACTCAATATAATAACTTTTATTAAATGATGTTGTTCATCCAGTTCTGCTTCTGATTATCATTGAAGATATTCTATACCAATTTTGTCTGATTCAATTTGAACACAATTAAACGCACAGAAAATTGAACCAGAAGAGATTATTAATTTTTTTTCTTTTCTTTTTACAGATATACAACATCAAAAGATCGATGATTACGATTAATTTATTATAGAAAAAGGTAGACTTTATTTTATAATTATTACTGTTTAATCAAATCAAAATGATGTTGTTCATCCAGTTCTGCTTCTGATTATCATTGAAGATGCTTTATACCAATTTTGTCTGATACAATTGTTATTCAGTTTAAAGAAACTTTACGTATTTATCATTTTATTAAAGCAATATATGTCTTTCAGGTTCTTAAACTACCTTGTCTATCGTAAGATGTAAACTTGCTAAAGTAGCTCATTGTGTTTCGAAGGATGTAGTTCATACATCAAGTTTAGGTAATTATGTTTTACAAATTGTATTAGATCTTAATTTAATAATTCCAAATGATGTTGTTCATCCAGTTCTGCTTCTGATTATCATTGAAGATGCTTTATACCTATTTTGTCTGATACAATTATTATTCAGTTTAAAGAAACTTTACGTATTTATCATATTATTAAAGCAAAATGTGTCTTTCAGGTTCTTAAACTACCTTGTCTATCGTAAGATGTAAACTTGCTAAGTTACCTCATTGTGTTTCGAAGAATGTAATCCATACATTAAGTTTAGGTAATCATATTGAAAAATTGTATTAAATCTTAATTTAATAATTCCAAATGATGTTGTTCATCCAGTTCTGCTTCTGATTATCATTGAAGATACTTTATACCAATTTTGTCTGATATTTCTTTATACAAGACATACTTTCAATCAAATGTAAGAAGACAAATTAAACCGATTTTTTTCATTACAGAATTTCATTCGTTTTTATACATTCACAAGGATTGATCAATACCCTGAAGGTAATTATTATTATAAATTAGTTAACAACAACTTTGTTAAGAAACGCAAATGATGCTGTTCATCCAGTTCTGCTTCTGATTATCGTTGAAGATATTCTATACCAAATTTAACTGATGCATTTCATTAATGATTTCTTAACATATTGTTTAGTTGAAAATATTTTACTAATACGATGTTTTTTTTTTCTATTACAGAATTTATGGTCTTCAGGGAATCGTCAATGGATAAAGTATATACACAATAATATTGATATTATATTTACAGGAAGATTGAATAAAAATAAAATAAATTATTACATAATAATGATGTCTTAATGTCTATCTGTCGACACAGATGCGGTCGCCGCAATCTCGCATTTCCTAAAACCTTGATCCCCAACCCACGAACATGTTGAATAATTATTGGACCTAATTTGATTACTCGCTATTCATTGCATCAAAGAGCAATCAAGTGCAATTATTAATACTTTAAAAAATCACATCACAATGAATTCATTTGAATAAACTTAATCACAATTTCAATTTACTGTTTCGCAATTGATTTGCTCAATGCTCATTTCCATAAGATGAAAATACATATTTCATTCATATTCCAAATACAATCTGTTCCATTTCTATATTGACTATTGTACAATGAGACAATTTTCTTGTATATTTAGTATAATCTGTTGAAAGCTTAAATAATTGTATTGGAATGTGTTGACCTTTTCTTAGGTATTTTTAGAATCGATGAAATCAATTAGTTTTGGTCTTATTTCTTGGAAAAGGTTAAAGAATTTCCATCTTTGTAACATGGATTTTTTGTCTGGAAGAGGGTACTTGTTCATGAAATCAGCTTTACAGTAAAATCTATTCAACATAGTTGAAAATAACAATTCTCCTAACTTCCATTGTGAAATATTTTCCGTAATTTAGGTAGAAAACAGATGTTAAATTTCACTAGAACTTTATTGACTAAAGCTAAAAAGAAATGAGGATACCTTTCTTAGGTAGAAAGGTCGATAAACGCAAATCTTAAGTTTAAGAATAAAGACTTTTCTACCTAAGTCTTTATTCTAAGACTTAAGATTTCCCTTGTATTGTATTGATAATAAAAGTAAATGTCCATAACTTAGATAAAATATAATATTCTTAGAATCCTCATCAATTCTATTAATTTAATCAATATAATGAACGTTTTTCTTCAATTTTTAATTGCAATTGAAATTGAATTTTTCGTTAATTATTAACATTAATTAAAGTGTGACTTCAACCTAAGTCTTTATTCTTAGGCTTAAGATTTTCCTTGTTTTGTATTGATAATAAAAGGAAATGTCCTTAACTTAGATAAAATATAATATTCTTTGAATCCTCACCAATTCTATGAATTTAATCAATATATTGAACGTTTTTCTTCAATTTTTAATTACATTTGAAATTTAATTTTTCGTTAATTATTAACACTAATTAAAGTGTGACTTCTACCTAAATCTTTATTCTTAGGCTTAAGATTTCCCTTGTATTGTATTGATAATAAAAGTAAATATAATATTCTTTGAATCTTCACCAATCTATTAATTTAATCAATATAATGAACATTTTTCTTCAATTTTTAATTACAATTGAAATTGAATTTTTCGTTAATTATTAACACTAATTAAAATCAATATTAAAAGAAACAATACTGCGTTGCTATGATAAATGGAACAAAAACAAAAGCTTTCATTTATAGAAGAATGCAATTACTCTGCATTTTATTGAATTGATATGTTATACAATTCTCTCAATAGAAATAACGAAGGAATAAAATCACTCATAAAGTGGATTTAATTCAGTTGTAATTGTGTGTAGATAATACATTGACTTTTATATAGCGTTTGTTAATTGTTAACATATTAAAAATATTCTTGTCGAATATAATATCTATATTTAATGCAATTATTAAAGAAATAATAACTATTTATTTAATGTTAATTTCATTATTGCATCTCACCGATTTTAAATTATTCATGTATGGAACATTATTGATTTTTTTTTTTAAATAATATAATTGATGGTTATTTTTTAATATAAACATGTTTTCGAATGAAACTATTAAACGAAGATAATATTATTTTCTGTTGGTTATTAAGTCTACAATAGTTTTGTAAATAGTAGTTTTCGCGGGATTTCATTCAAACATCTGGCGGAAGCGGCGTCGTTGGCGCAAGCGTAGTGTTCGTTATTTAGCCTCGAGGGCGGAAGTTTGGGGGAGTGTCGAGGCTAACAAAATGGCAGTGGGGAGACTGTAGCGCTGCAGTGGCAGTGTATCACATCAGAAACGACAGAAAATATATGAAGTATACACCCTGTGCTGTTCACTTGCGGCGATTCCTGAATACCATTTTCTGTTCGACGTTTCAGTGCATTTCTTAGTGCCGGTGGAAGCAGTTGATGTTCTTCGATACCGTCCATTGATATAAGAGGTAAGTGCAATTCTCTATTCAAAAAACGGCAGCATTTTCCATCCGCAATGTTGGATGGATGTGTTGTGCCATGGGCATTCTCATGCTTGGGGTTTATCCAACCGCTGCAGAGGTGGCGGCGGCGGCGAAGAACAGGATGATGAAGGGGAAAAAGAAAAAAAGAGGATGAGGAAAGGAGCAAAGGCCTTTCGAAGGTCCCCTCATCGATTGGGTTCTCCTCAGAGCAGCGTTCGCGATTCTCCACACACAGATCCGCGCTTCCTCCATGTGCTGAGAGACCGCTATCAAGAGGTGTCTTAACCTTCCCCCCCATTGTTTGCAAATACTGCCGAAATGGTAGGACCGGTGATTTCCCCGGATCTCAAAACAGAAAATCATCGCTTGCAGATGTCTGGAGCTAAGAGATGCCAAATTAATCATCATTATAATCACCTTTGGTCTTCTTTTTGTTGAAGCTAGGCAAAAAATCACGTACATTTTGGATGCAAGCAAGCATACTGCCGTCTTCAATGCAGTATATCCTTTTGGGCCCACTCACAGAGAGAACAAAACAAAACTGTTGTTGTTATTGTTGTCTCCCTCATATGATGTTATTGCATTTGCATTGTGCAACAATGCCTCAATTGCAATTGCAAAACTTCATTTGAATCACAATGCATGCAATTGGCAAATGCACCTCCGGACAGGCATGACCATCTCCCCTTGGACAAGCACGCCCAGATTAAGAGAGAATAAGATCAGATGATTGTGGCGTATAAAAATTCACCACTGTAATTCACACAAGATGGTGGTGCAAATTTTAGCCGCATCCGCCATTTTGATTTTTATTTTTTCACTTCAAGGGGTTACCTGATCTTATTTACTTCCGGACCACCCCCCCCCCTCAACCGACACCCTCATAGTTTCTTCTGTTCAACTCTGTTTTGCCTTTATATTAAAAAAAAACAACAAATTTTCACCTTTATCAGCTGCAATCTTAATCGGTTTATTTCGAGACGCAAACAAAAACAATGTTAACAATGCAATTCGGTGCAGCTGGGCGGGGTTTGGAGAGGCGTTTTGTTTACGCCTCTGGTGCGTTGACTTTGCCTTGTGAAGCGTAGGTGGAGGTGGTGGATGCACAATTAACGATTTTAATATTGAGCAATTCGTGCTCTTTGTTGTTGTTGTTGTTGAATAGCAGCCAAAATAATGGATTGTGTCAGATCGGCTTTTTTAGGCCGGCGAGAGAGTCTGGTGACAAATGGTATGACATCATCTCGATAAACAGGTAGTTTCTGCAATCGTAAACATGCCGCATGAATGGCCTCTCTTCTTGCTGATTAATCAGTACTGTTATCAATTTAGACGCTGTAAAAATCAGCAGTTTCAAAATATTTCAGAAAGTTATTGCAGACTGATTTCGTTGATCTTGAACGACGCACGATCGCGTCTACTGACCTTGGCGTGGGTTCCTTAAAAAAAAATGTTTAACAAACGGAGCTACCTGATGGTAACCGATTTCTTTAATTACACTTTGCGAAGTATTTTACGATGCTTTTCTATTTTTGTATAACAATTTCCCAAGGCGAAACGTTTTCATCTTCAGACTAACATTTATTTAGTTTATATGTTAAACCAACTTTTTAAATACTAACTGTTTAAGAAAATACTATTTTTTTTTCTGTTTATGTTTGCTTTTGAAGAGAACCTTGATCTTGGAAAACATCGTTCGTTTCGATTTTTGCGAGACAATGAAATGGCACGCTAGATCTATTGATAAGAATTACATCATTTGATAAGCGTTTTAAGTTCAGGCTAGTCATTTCAAATCAATTTAGTTAATATTTGCTTCTATAACTAAAGTTCATAAGTTTTTCTTGGAAATGCTATGAAAGGATTTTGTAACATCGATCTTCTCTGTTTTGGAAATCCAAAATTTATTTTATAGCTGAATTTAACTCTGATTATTTGTGTACTCAATTAAAACAGATTTAAATTGAATTGAAAATTACATTGTTTAAGCAACGTTACATTTCTAATTGATCTTGATAGTATAAAATATTGCGTAATGCTATTGCTATATACATCTATTTTTAGGAGTCTGCCAAAATTGATTTTGATGTATGGTTGTAATTGATTTGTTGCAGGTATCAAAGTGCACCGAATAAAACTTTTGCGAGTATTTGAATTTGATACATAATCATTTCGCAATCAGGAATGGTAATGGAGGCCCCCCCATCTCCCGATAGCGTTGGACGGGAGTTTGTCCGACAGTACTATACCCTGTTGAACAGGGCACCAGAGCATCTGCACCGTT
Organism: Nicrophorus vespilloides; assembly: GCF_001412225.1. NCBI lineage: Eukaryota > Metazoa > Arthropoda > Insecta > Coleoptera > Silphidae > Nicrophorus > Nicrophorus vespilloides. Next base: position 32,594 of record NW_017097567.1, on the reverse strand, counting down.
TTTACAACAACCAATCCTCTTTTGTCCATGGAGGTTTGGACCCGCCCAACCGCGAGACCAGTCCCATGATTGGGCAGAAGCAGATCCATCATAAGATCCAACAGTTGAACTTCCAAGACTGTCACGCTAAAATCGCGCAGGTGGACTCGCAATCCACTCTTGGAAACGGCGTCGTCGTACAGGTGACCGGGGAGCTGTCCAACGCTGGGCAACCCATGAGAAGGTTTACCCAGACCTTCGTCTTGGCCGCACAGAGCCCCAAGAAGTACTATGTACACAATGATATCTTCCGCTATCAGGACGAGATCATCTCCGACGAGGAGTGCGAGAACGAGAACCGTTCGGACACGGAGGAAGAGCTGAGTCAGGAGAGACCCGCTCAATCAATTGAGATGACTCAAATCAATCAGCAACCTATTCCGTACCCCTACAGCCCGAACAACGCTCCATTGCCTGGTAACATCGCTCCAGTTCCACAGCATCACCATGCCCAACCTGCTCCGCACGTTATGCAGCCACCACAGCCGATGCCAACGGTCAACGGAGTTGTTCATCCTGATGAGATGACCGTTATGGCTCCAAACATGCCGCCGCAGCACGTCCCCGCCGGTCAATCACCACCCATGAACGCCGCTCCGATGTCTGTTATGCAACCTGCGCCCATGATCCCTGGACAAGTGCCCGCTCCTGTACCTGCCGCTCCCATCGAAGAAATCCCTCAACCCATCGAGGAGGGTGCTGGTGACAACGCCGACAACTACGTCGAGAGTCAGGCTGTGGAAATGGAACAGGTGGATATCATCACCGAACCCACTTCAAATGAACCAAAAACCTATGCTAATTTGCTGAAGACCGGAAGCAGCGTGGGTTACGCCGCAGCTACTCAGATCAACGTGACCCCGACGACCCAACCACCGAAATCCATATCGCCGGTAAATACAAATAATTCCACTAAATTCATGTCATCAAATCTAATTATTCTCATTCACAGCCCTCAGTTAACCGTTTCGAAAATCGTGAGATGCAACAGGGAGTCGTCAATAATATGAACCAGCCTAGGAACAACAGGGGCGACAACAATCGCAACCCACGCCCGGGACAACCTCAACAGCGTGTGCCACGCCCTGATGCTCGCGGTCCACCAATCAGGAACAACATGAATGAAGACGGCAACAACTTTGGTATGTTCCAATTCATTTTAAATTTATTTTTGCACCGCGTTCAGTCGTCACAATACATAATACATTACTAATATTTGTGCATATAATAATGTAATATTTTTTAATTGCAGAGGAACGCAGGCGTTCGCAAGGCAACTTTTCTGATAGCAACCAACTGTTCTTGGGAAATTTGCCGCACAACGCCACCGAGGATGATTTAAGAGAAATTTTCTCGAACTTTGGAAACATCCTCGACTTGCGCATCCACAGCAAACCAAACTCCAAGGCTGGACCTCCCGGATCCCGTGCTCCACCAAACTACGGCTTTATCACATATGAAACTCAAAACAACGTTCAAAATTGTTTGGCGGCTAAGGTATACAATACTTCCATTCGCAATTGAAATGAATATTTGTTGTACAATTCTAATTCTTTGTTGCTATATATTTTAGCCCATTTACTTCTCGACGAGCGACAAGAACAGCGTTATCCTGAACGTTGAAGAGAAGAAGGTCAAGGATCGCACACCTTACGGTGGCGGTCGCGTCGGAGGTGGCATGGATAACAACATGGGACCTCGGCCCAGGGACAATAACGGACCAAGGCCAAGGGTGGGCGGTATGCCCGGCGGACCACCGAGGGGAGGTGGCGCCGCTGGCGGTGGACCGATGGGTGGCGGTGGCGGCGGAGCCTCCACCGGAGGCGGCAACAGACCAAACAACCGGGGGGCACCGAACCGTGGCCCAAACAACACATACACCACCCGTCGCTAGCCCATCAAATTCTTCAGCTGCCTCTGGTGGACACAAACACTTATCATTCTAGTTCGTGTGGACGGATAGTGTGTGGGATGTGTACAGTGTTCTCTTAAGTCGGTTGGAATATAGAGCTGTTTAATGGATACATTGGTGCCAATAGTGACTTGCGAAACAAAACATAAAACAAAACAAAACAAACAAACAAACAACAACAAACAAAAAAAGAAGTAATAATAATAAAAATGAGAATATTTACGTTTTTAAGGGGGGATGATGAGATTGATTAATTCAGTTACAGAAAATGTAGATTTCAGGGATTCTATTTATTTTTTTCTCTCTTCTCCGTATATTTTTTTTAATTAATCAAGTATTTTCTTTGTTTTTTTTTTAATTTAGAGAAAAAGAAAGAATACACATACACAAACACACGTAAACGGATTCTCTCCGTTTAATTAGATAAGTCTACTCTACATATTATACAAAGTTTTGTATTCAAACCATAGATGGTTCTTATGGGATAACTTTATTTTTGTTTTTTTTTATATACATACATATTTATAGAGCACGCACGGCAATTCGACTTTCTTTCCTCTCTCGGCTGTGCTCGATTATAATTTTTTTTTTCTGGAAATTTTCACGAATTGAAATTTGTATTCTCTTAAATAAGATGGTACATTGATTTTCCTGTGTGTGCATTTATGTAAATTTGGATAATTATGATTTTCTTTTAATATTTGAAAAAAAAAAAGATGAAGAATGTAACGAACGGAATACATTTTGTTTCTCTGGATATTTGTATAGTTGAAAGCGAAAGTGTGTATGAATACGTGGCGAGAAATATAAATGTTTTCCATGACTAGACAGGCAAATGAGAAAATCAAGAAAGGAGAGAGAAAAACAAACAAAAACAAAACAAAAAGGAGAAAATCTATAAGGAGTAATGAAAAAATAATGATAATATACGGAAAACGAAAAAATGGTTTGTGTGTACGAAGTGATTTGATGCTGGTCATATTTTACATTACCTGTGCAACAAAAAAAAATCAATTTTTATTCTTTGAAATATTTTGTTTATTATTATTGTCCACCCTTCTTTTTCTTTATTAATTATTATTATTTTTTGTATCGGAAACGGGGGGGAAACAGCAACGAGGAACAAATATATATCGAGAGAAAAAAGAATCGCAACAATTTTTCTTTTCTCAGCTATCTTCTTAACTTTTTAAATTTAATTACACAACATCTTCTGTTTTATGTGGCTTAAAGTTTTCCCTAACCACTGCGCTTATTGTATTATTTATATTATTATTATTTTTTGTAATATACATGTTTTATATGAATATTTAATTATTATGTTCTTTTTTTTTAATTATTATTTTCGATGGCAGTGGTTAAGTTTTACTTTTTACACGCAACTGTTGAATTTATCGATTGAAACGATTCGTCGTCCCCTCAATATGTTCGTAACTATTTTCCACTACTATTATTATTATTATATAATAAAACAAAAAACAAACAAGATTTACAAAAAAAAAACAAATACGAATGGAAAACTACTAATGGCCAATCCAGTGACTTAAGCTACATTTTTTTTTGCTTATACATTAAAAACAAAATAAATATTTATAATATTTTTCCCCCACTCAAACAAACCGAGATATGTCGAGAGTTGAGAAAGTTTACTTTACCTTCCCCCCTTTCTGGAAATGATTTTGTTCCACTGTACGGTTTACTACACTATTTAAATAACTAACTCGTTATTATTTGTTTTTTTTTTTAAATAATTTTCTGTCGTATATTTTTCCCCTCGAAAAGAAAAATGTAAACTTAGCTTGTACTGAGACTTTGTAGCATTATAGTATTGTCCTCACCACCGAAGTACGAACTCGTAATGCGCCGAAATTTAGTTCAAGTTAAAGTGAACAACGGACAGACACCAAACTACTACAATAACAACAACATCGGATCAAGAAGAAGGAAACAAACTTGTTGCAAAAATGAAACACAGAAAAGAAAATATGAGCATGATGAAGATGAAGAAAAAAAACTATTTCCATTAAGGCTGAAACTAATTCGTTTCTTTGATAATAAATGATAGAAATTTGCAATTCTTATTGTCTTCGAGTTTCTTTTTATTTCTATCGCTCAAACATCATTACACCTTGTGCAATTCTTTTTTTCTTTGTATTTGCATTATCCCCAGTAGTGTTTATTTCAATTGTTTTTACTAAATTCCAAACATTTCATAAATTAATTGAGAACATTTGCGAATTTCAAACTTTCATTAATATTTTGATCTTAAGTAAGTTTGTAGGTCGTGAGATGTTCGCTCTATAATCACGAATTGAGGTAAGTTTGCGATCTCAATTGAAGTGCATGGTAAATGGGGCACGCGAAGAGATTTATCGCGCTTGAATTGGACATGTGTAAAGTCCATTTGTAAAGTCGTTCATTGCATTATCCATTAAAAATTGGGACGCGCTGGAGGCGGAAAAAAAAGGAGTTGAATCTGAACTTGTGCATTCATAAATTGATAGGGAAAAAACGACGAGAGTAGGAATAATACTTTATGATCACGTCTTTTCAACATCTACCATTGGCGTAACTTTCATTATTTTTCATAATAGTACAATTAAAAGTTTTTCAACTTACCATTGATTTCAATTTATGTTAATGCAAACTTATATAAAATAACTTTTGATTAATTACTTAATTTTTAATACAAATTTTATCGTTTATTCACTTAATTATTATTGAAATAAGATTCAAACAATTAAGTTTAATACATATTGTTTGAATGTAACCTTGTTTAACGAGAACTTCTAGAAGTATTCGAGACTGAGTGTTTTATCAATTTCCTTTACAGAGACTTACGTAATCGCACGCCACTGAAAAGGATAGAGTTGTGCAGGATGATGAAGAGGCGGCGGTGGAGGAAGGAGAGGAGAGTAATGTATGTTGCGTATGCATCTGGTTTCTGTATGTATGACCTGAGCTCGCATCCAGAAGTAATCAGTTTTCTGTGAGCTGGTGAAGAGAGCAAAGCAGAGCAGCAGAAGTCGGCGCAGAGTTGTAGAGAAGGAAGCAGCAGGGAACTTGCTTGACTGGTAAGTCATTGCAGACTTAATTACAGAGGGTTTTCTTTTAAGTATTTCACATTCCAAAACCAAAGAAGAATTAATCACAGAATGTGATCACATGAAATAATTTTAAGGAATTCTCTTCAACAAATTCTATAATAAATAATTAAAGTATATTGTTTCATTAATTAAAACATTTATTGAAATAATTACTGAAAATAAAAATATCAACATTTTTATAACTAAAATTAACAAATAATGAAAAATATTTTTTAAAAAAGTCTATTTTTATTGAGTTATTTCTTATGAAAAATAAAACATTTCAATATTTAACAATCAAAGTGTTTTATTAACGAAATTAAATTAAAATATTTGATGTATTTAAATAATTCAAAAAATTAATTTTGTAAGGAGAAATATCAAGAAATAAACACAAAATTTCTTTAATTTATATTAATTGTAAATTAAATCTTTGAAAAAAAAAATTTTTCTTTGTAAAAATTACTTAAGGAAATTAATGCTTTCGCATTTGAAATGATACTGTTCGAATTTCGCTGATGAAGTATAACGTTTTAGTCTCATATACGTATTTTCAATCCTGAATGTTAGTTTAACTCTTAGTTAAATTAACGAACCAGCAAATGTATATTTACTTAATTATGTATGTTTTATTAACGTTGTTAAGTAACAATCTGTTTGAAAAATGAACGTTTGTTTTTGCTCTTACTTTTTATTGAAACGTGGGCCGCACTCACGCAGTTTACTTCTATTTTAATGCAATTGTTTCATAGCTTACTTTGCAATTCAATTGACATTCATTTGTTAGTCACTGTTTTTAACAATTTTATTTTTGAAATTTTAATCTACTAAAACAGTCTATAAAAAAGAAAGATGCGTATTGGTTTTGAGTTAAGTAAAGTAAAGAAATCTTTAAATTGAAGATATTGTGTAAATAATTACGTAAACCGTCTGGAATAGATGTTTATTGATAAACAAACGACTATTTGGGTACACTTGGGTGCCGTTCCAGAAACGCGCGGTTACGTAACCCTTGTTTTTGTTGTTATTGAATTCGATGGATTTAACAGTGAACAAATTAAGACTTGAGCGCGTATTTTTAGATTGGTTTTGATGTTGAGAGTCCCTGAACGGTCGTTACTGCAGATGCAATAATAACAATTACCGAGGCGAGAGAAGCAGTAAAACAGCCGCAAATAGAAATTCGCAAGAGCCTGCTGTTGCAGCAAATGCCTTTTATCGAAGTGTACAAATGCACATAAAGGAAAGGATTGTTGCATGGTGTGGGCGACGAATGTGTTTGCTATTACCATCCGTTCCTTCTATCGGATCTGGCAGGAAACCTGCAACGATAATCATCCGATGACACCATTCTTTATTTCATCTATTATTATGATTATGATTGAGAGCTATAGCGATTGGATCTTTCTGGATTTCGCCTCTGCACGATAACCCCTTTTTCGTGATTACAAAATCAGATCTTGCCTCAATGCCACACATGCGGTCGTCGTTTTATGTCGCTCCATTTTGCTTCATCGTCAAACGCGATTGTTTTCGTTTCATTTATTTATTTATTTTTTTTACCCATTGCGACCTATCGGATGGCAATAATTGCAGCCAATTGAACCATCTGCGCCTCGACCATAGGAATGATGTCACGTCCCATATTTCAGAGCGAAAAAAAAACCTGTTTCGAAAGCCCCGACGATTTAATTCCGAATCTCCCTGCAAGCGATTTATAAACTCTCTTTGTAATAATTCTTACCATACGCAACTTCTTAAAATATACATATATAAAGAAACGCATGTACATATAAAGAAACGCATGTACATATAAAGAAACGCAAAAGGCTTATCTGCTTATTAATGAAGTTGTTTTTGGTTACCATGTAACCAGTTCCAATGATAACGAGGCAAAATCCGGAACGGATTGCACAAAAAAAATTAATAACATTGCCATTAAGAATATATAAAACAAAAAGATTAAGTAATTATGCTTTCAACTAATCACTTATCACAAGTGTTGTTGTCATCGTCGACAGCCTTCTTGGATACAAACAAATATGTTTTGTAATCTAAAAACATGCTTGTCGGTATCCTAGTTACCAAAAGGATATTGGTAACTAATGTAATCTTAATATTAATGAAATTGGAAAGAATCTAGAGTGTAATATCAACAACTAAAACAAAAGAGGACTTATCGCTTGGTGCACTTGGTTATTATTTTTTTTACAGGAAATTGCACAATATGTATCTGGAATAACTCTAAAATAAACAATGATATAACAACAACTTTCATGGAATCTCTATCACGTAATGAGATAAGCACGAAATTTGTGTACTAAATATTTATTTAAATCGAAATCTTAAATGCATGCAGTAATAAATAATAGTTAAAGCATAAATTCGAGAGACCTGAAAAAATCTATTTTTTGAAATTCATTTTCAGACACATGGCTCACACATGTTTCGAATTTGAGGCTACCGCTTGTAGCTTTAAGAAGAGACCAGTTTAACAGCTCGTTTTCTTTATAGTAAATGTAAATTATTAATTGATTTTTTTCTTGTGCAGCAACAAAACAAAAATGAAGTACCGCACTTTGGTCCTGGTGCTCGTTTTGGCCGCCATCATTTGCGATGCGCAGGCATCAAAACCGGTAAGTTGTCTTTTAACGTAATAGTTTGATTGAATTTTGTGTTTTTATACAATTTATTTCTTTTCAGGAGAAGAGGAAACACAAGAAGATTCGTCGCATGCCCGGCACCAAGATCGAATCTTTGCCTGTAGACTTGACCCACGCTGACGGTGATGACCTCTTCAAGATGATGGAGGCCGATGACGAGTTCGACAATCTGAAGAAGTCCGATGAATTCGCCGAGGAAATACCGCCAGAGGATGACCTCGTCCCAAAGATATTGAGTATGTATAATTACAATTGTTTCTTTGAAATAACTGTATCATTAATTGTTTGAATTTTGTAGATCCTTGCGGTAATGTCCATTGCAGCGCCGGAAGAGTCTGCGAAGTAGATGATTTAGGAGAGGCTGAATGCGTTTGCATCAAGAGTTGTCCGGTGGAGACGGAATCCCGCAGGAAGGTGTGCACGAACCACAACGAAACCTGGACCTCCGATTGCTCCGTTTACCAGCAGAGGTGTTGGTGCGATAGGGCCGATGAGAGATGTAAGGGAGACGAGTACAAGCACATCCACATCGAGTACTACGGAGAATGCAAGGATATGCCGGTAATAAACAATTCGATGATTGAAAACACAACGGTGAAAACTATATGATGTGTTCGGTTTTCAGAGCTGCCGCAAAGAGGAGATGGCCGATTTCCCACGCAGAATGAGGGATTGGCTTTTCAACATCATGAGGGATTTGGCCGACAGGAAGGAACTGCCAGAACATTACCTGCAGATGGAAAGGGAAGCCGAGACGAACATGACCAGAAGGTGGACCAACGCTGCGATCTGGAAGTGGTGCGATTTGGACGGACATCCTCATGATAGGTCTGTTTAAGCCTAAAATTATGTTGCTTCAATACTATCATAACTATATTAATTGCATATTTTGCAGATCCGTTTCTCGTCACGAACTGTTCCCAATCAAAGCTCCATTGATGGCTTTGGAACACTGCATCGCTCCGTTCTTCGATCAATGCGATACTGATAACAACCATCGTATCACTCTGACCGAATGGGCTACATGCTTGGAACTCGACGAGGTTTGATCTACTATAATTTGCTAAAGACATCAATTAACATTTCTTTTTGCAGACCGACATCGAAGAGAGATGCGACAGACTCGAGGACAACATGAACGAGATCGATGCCGTTTAGATTCGATCGCGATTCCAAAGCATTTTATTTTATATATATATACATTTTTCCTACTATTTCTAACGAAATCCTTAGTTTAATACGAAACACGTGGAGCCGAATGCGATGGTGCTAAATGAAACTTAACAATAATGGATCCAATTTGCGGATCTTGAACAAATCTACTGCCTTATTTTTCTATTTCCATAATTATTGTTTCCTTTCAAAACTTAAACAAATAACAAATTTGTAAATAATATATAAATATACATAATTAAAAGATATACTTGTACGTTTTTACTGTAAAGATAAACATTAAATATTACTTTACCATACGTCTTCATAAAACAGTAATTACTATTTAATTGTCAAGTAACTTGTACAAGTACTTAGGAGAACGTAATTGTTAAACAAAGAAAGTATATTATTCATAAAAAAACAATTGACCAACAAATGAGCTAAGAACTTGACAATTTACTTGTATTTTATTCTGAAGAAAACAACACATTATGAACAGAAAGTTATTATTGATGACAATTTGTATCGAACTTTAAATAAATAGAGAACAGAAGCTGCTGTGTAAATCAAAGATAAGTGCATATTAAATGTAACATTTCACATTTAGTTTTACTATCTGCAGCATTGAACGACAACGTTTTTCCTCTGCAATACCGATAAACGATTGCGGAGCGCTCGTAAAAGCACCCATAGAAATTGCTGCAAGTAACGAGAGATTCGTTCGGGAAAATCATAACTAAAAATAGAGCAACATACTTAACAGCTCATACCGTCGGCAATTTCTATGGCAGTTTATTAAAATCTTTCTTTCTCTCTCTCCCTTTCTCTCTATAAATATAAGTTGAAATTAAACAAACCAAGCATTAACGAATTGCATGTGCACGAACGTGTAGAGACATGAACTCGTAATATTTGTTGCGTAATGAATGTTGCGATCAATCATCATCAAATGGACGAGAAACATTTTGCGATCATCGTTTTTATTATTATTATTATTATTTCGGACACACAAACTCGTTTCGTGCGTCTTTGTATGAGCGTATTGATTTTATACCAGATTTGGCCGCAGTGCATAATTCAACGTTTGCGAGAGGAAAAGTTGCATAAAAATAAACAATGTTAACTTGTAAAATTGTTAACAACTTATTGATTTCAATATGCAACGACTTTTCAGTATAAAACTCATGAAATTACAATTCATTTGCAGATGGTACAGCTAATATAGTTTTAAATTTCAATTAATCAACATTTCTAAACAATTCAAATATTATTCATATTTTTTTTTATATTATTTAACAAAACAATTAAACATTTGAAACGCAAAATGTACATTTAACAAATTGAGCGTTTTTAAATAAATTGGTTTCTATAATTAGAAGGAAATGCCAATTATTTATATCACCGTGTATTTATTCCGCAATTTCAAGTTTAGTAAATTAAAATGCGTTATTGCTAATGCTTCATTGCACGTAACGGTTTCTGCTTGTTTTGAAATAATTATAATTATGTTTGTTTATCCCATTAATTCTAGCTTTGAATTAATACGTAGACTTTTGTATTTAAATTTGTATTTAATACCAATTATTGAATACTTATTGATAATTTAATTGTAATTTAAGAATTGTTAAGATTATTAAATTGTGTTTGTAACATAAATAATGTAAAGAAGACATTAAATGCATATGTAAGTTTTAAATTTAAAGTTTACAGTAATTAAAAGGAAGTGATTTATGTTTAAATATTATAAAAATCATGTAAATATAATTAACAAATTATGTGCAAATTATTAATAAATAATGAAAGAATGGAACAATATTTTCTCTTCGTTTCAGAAATAATTATAATTATGTTAGTTTATCCTAACAATTCTAGTTTTAAATTGGTAATTAGACTCGTATTTAGAATTATTTTTAAACTGTATTATTTTCAGTAATGAGTAAATGCTATTGTAATTTACGGATTCATAAATTATGATACTTTATTTATAAATTCAAATGTGAGGAGTTGTAATTTGAAAATTTGCAGTAATTAGAAGGAAGTGATTTATTTATTATAAACATCCTGTAATTATAATTAAACCAATGATACAATAACGATGTATGTAGTAATAGTAACAGTGCTTTATTAATAATGAAAATATGGAACAGAATTTGCTCTTCATTGTAGGTAACGGTTTTCGTTTGTTTTCAAATCGTAATCGTTGTAGGCTTTGTTTGGAAACATAATGCGAGTTATCCCAGAGCAATTATTAGTTTATTTTTCCCCATACAATTACAGCTTTTGAAACGTAATCAGTTTGAAATTGTTCATATATATATAATTTTTTTTTTATTATTTTCGCAAAACTGATAAAGGTGATAATTAAAATTGGATCTGTTACGTGTGGAGACTCGAACCGGGCAATTTATTCGGAATGTAACCTAAATATCAAATGGCTCGTGCATTGTTGTTTGAATTCATTTTTTTTTCTCTTCTCCATAGCTCTGCTCAGCTCTCTAGCATTTTGAAAACCCGACATTGTTGTTTAATTAATCATCGCGTTGATGGGCATTCCTCGAGGATGCGCGGGGAGCGGGAGGCAGTCGGAGGACGGGACTTTAGTCCTTCGTCCTCCTCCCATCCTTGGCTGGCGTTTTTCGGGCGCGTTTCCGCCGTTGCCGTTCGTCGTTTTCCCTCCAATTTTTGTCAGCGTAGAAAACGAAAACAGTTACATATGGAACAATCGATAACGGCCATATTAGCGTCTGTCGAAATCGCCGCGTGTCATTGGATCGAAGAGGTCACGTGACGACAGTGCGCAGACGCGATAGATGCCAACGGCAGTTTGGCGCGCGTAGCGTACTTTGTTGAAGCTGTTTGTGAGTGTAGCATCACGTAGTAAACAACGCGAATAAAATGGTAAGTTTTGAGGCGGACGGAACGCTCGGATCCCGCTGAAAGTGACGTCGATCGAAGCAGAACACTTCGATCCGTGCTCGGACGAATTTTCGCGACATTACATGAAGTATTGTCAGAGTTATATCGAATTTGGTTTCAGGCTGGTGGAAAAGCAGGCAAAGATTCTGGCAAGGCAAAGGCCAAAGCAGTGTCGCGATCGGCCCGTGCTGGACTCCAGGTAATTATCGTTAGACGTGCCGCAGCGTGTCAACGTTTCCTACGGGAAACGTATCGGATCGTGCATATCTATCTATCTACTAGGTTATCTATGCTAATTGTTGGTTATGTTTTTGTTTAGTTCCCAGTCGGCAGGATCCATAGACACCTGAAAAATCGCACGACGAGTCACGGTCGTGTCGGCGCCACGGCTGCCGTCTACTCCGCTGCTATCCTCGAATACCTGACTGCCGAGGTGAGTCCTACAATTTCCAATTTATTTTTAGGTTATGTTGATACAGTGCAAACTCGCACACAATGCACAACAAAAATCATCACTGAAATGCATCTGCTCGAATACTAAACCTACTGTCATACAGGTTCTGGAGTTGGCTGGCAATGCCTCGAAGGATTTGAAGGTGAAGCGTATCACTCCTCGCCATCTGCAGTTGGCCATCCGTGGAGATGAAGAGTTGGACAGCCTCATCAAGGCAACAATCGCTGGTGGTGGTGTGATTCCCCACATCCACAAATCCCTTATTGGCAAGAAAGGAGGCACACACTCCCAGCCCGCTTAGAGTAATTCAAACTAGAGTAATTACAATGTACAAAATTTATGTTTAATCTAATGTGTCGATGATGTGTTTTAATATTGTTTGGCACATTACAATGCCATACAAGAAATGAGAAGGAAAAAAAAACAACTACATCAACATCTTAATATATATATATTATATGAATAACATATGGAGCCAAGTAATATCCAATATTGCATTTTTTATACTCCAATAATTTTGCTATATTTTGATTTGTTTCTTTTCAACTCTGTATTTTTCTTATACAAGACGACTCATTAATTTCTTGTTTCTATTTATCCCCTCTTTGCATTCATTTCCGTTCAGCTAAATGTTACATTCATTTTAATTAGTTCAACAAAGTTTTTTTTGTTTTTAATATTCCCATCTTCGAGAATGAAAGAAAACTGCTTCTGTTTAAATGTGCCTTCATCTCTCCACCACCCACCCCCCTTCACACAATTTCATGTACTGATATAATTAATTTTTTTTAAATATAATTTTGTTTCCTTGTGAATGAAGAGAAGAACACACACACCCTCCAAAAAAAAAAGAAATTATGAAATAATGATTTAAAAAAAAATGATATGTTTAGATTAATAGTTATTATTATATATATTAAAAATATAATGAAAAAAAAAACATGTTTGTTGTTGGAACAAAACGAAAAAGAATTTACTGCTAATTAATATTAGACAAAAAAAATAAGTTTTTTTTTCAATGTGTAATAATTAGTATTTAGCTTGTATTGATATTTTCTTTTATAATCTATATTAATGATATATATATATATACTGATAAAAAAAACAAGTGAAAAATATGTATAATTTTTGTTCATAAGATCATTTCATAATAAAGTAATTTTCATAAAATATTATTTTTTTAATTAGTGCGAAGGCTAGGTTTCCAATTGTTTTCTTAAACTATTGTAACGTTATTGTCTTGCTAAATTGTATAAAGTCTAACTGAAATCATGTGCATTGCGAAATTAATATCTGAAATATTCAGGTTTGTTATTAAAATTGTAATTAATATTTCACCTCACTAAATTTAACATTGTTATTACTAAGTTCTAAAGTAATATTTAAAATTTGTTACCATATATTTCTTCAGTAATTGTAATCTTGATTATGTGATAATTCTTTATTGTTAATTCAACTTTAGACAACATTTAAACTCCAATAGGATTGAGCAAATATAATTGTTTTTGCTGAAGAACTTTATGTATCTCGTAAGTATGCTTTTATTGATATGAATTTTATGTTGTTCTTGACTAAAAGTATAGAATTTAAAGAAAACAGTATTGATTTACAAATTATACAAATTGTCAGGTAAGTTTGAACATAATTTTATATTGATTGAAAGTTGAATTAGGACGAAATCTATATTTTTATGTATGCAATCGATTACTATAAATATTGATTATGATTGTTTCTTACGTAATATATCGATCACGAGTTACAATGTTAATAATTTAGATTCAAGTGTAGCTTTTTTCACAAGTTGATTTATGTGTGAAAACTGGATTTGTTTAATCTTTAGATTATGAATTGTAAAGGTAGAATATGTGAATTTAAACTATTGTTTCTATATTGATTTAAAATTAAAGTAGGCCATCATGATCAGCCATATTTGATGTTAAGAAGATCTAAACAATTGCAAGAAATATTCAAGTTTTGCTGTGGGATTGTTAAGGAAGCTCTAAAATTAAATGTTTGTGGGCCAGGAAAAAAAGTGTAACGCATTATATAATTGCACAAAAAAAAAATTAGAAATAATTGGAATATTTTTTGAATTTGCAGATTCCTGTAGTCCGGCTGTAAGAGGTGAGGACACGCAAGCGCTTTTAGTCTTCTCGGATCTTTTGATCAACTTTGCGCATGTCCTCGCGTTTCGTGTCAGTCACTCACGAATTACACATTCCGTACGCTGGGTCATCCATCCCGACAACTGTTCTCTGGTAAGTCGGCGATTCCATCGCGCTCTCTCTCAAAGAAAAAAAAAATCGTAGTCAAAATTTGCATCCTCAAGGTATCCGCGATCCGCGCCCCATCGGTTAAAGAAAAGTGCACGATTCCAAGCCCCGGCGCCTTCCGGATCCATCGTTCCAGTTATTTTCGCGAGTTTTCCAATGGGAAACGGAGAAAAAATGGATCGGCCATTACACAACAAGCTCGTCGTCTCGAGTGATTACTTAACCAAAATCCAATTGGATTCCAACTCGAACGACGTTGGCCATGGAATCGATGCGCTTTTCTTCTTCCTTCGTGGGGAGACAAAATTGTTTTGTTTTTCAAATTCATTTCATCTATCCATCCGATAAAAAAATTTCCACCGACATTCGTTACGTAACCGGGGCAACCTTCTTGGCTGTCAAAAATTCTGATCGAAAAATCGTTACGTTTATGTAACGACTGTCAGTGGTCCGAGAGAAACTTCCCAGCGAACGAACGGCCTTTTATACCATTCTCGTTTAACTCTTTTTGCAGGTTTAGTTCGCTACCGAAACACAAAAAAACACACAAAATGTTCGCCTGTGCAAGATTGATCGCCCCAGCTGCCTTCAGGAGCGCCGTAAGTATTTCTCTTCTCTTCTCTTTTGTTTTTTGCATTGCACCCCCTTTTTTTTAATGCCGCAAATCGCGGTTATGTAACGCCCAAGATCGCCACCGAATTATTGATTTTTCGGCAACTCTCTGATTACCTAACCACTTCAGCCATGTTTGAATGGAATTGTAAGCTGTTCATTCTAATTGCATTACATTTCCAAGCTTCTTCATTCAATTGGATGTAACAACACAAGTTTTAAGGAATCATTGGAATTAACTTTTTCCAAAAAAAAAAAAAGAGTTATAATTTTCCCTCATTACATAACTGATCTTGGTGAAACATCTCATTATTGAACTTGAGCAATTATGCAATAAGCTCTTATAATCTTTATAATTAAAGAAAATCTTTAACAATTGCTATAGTAAAAGTCAAAATTTAGGTGGATATCAGATTGTGTGTGGCATGTTACATAACCATTCAACATGCACAGCACACTCAAGTTCATATCTCACAATCCAATTGGATTTTAGACATTGCTCTTTTCTCTCTTTCTTTTTCTTTTTTGATGCTCTGATTTTTCTAAAACGTTCCATGATAATACTCGATTCACAAAACAAGCATTCAATGCATGCTCAAGTAATCACATGCCTGATGATTATATAATTTTATTATGCAATTACTTTTTATTTTGTGTGTGTGTGAATTTATTTTAATTGTTTATTTGTTAACTTTTGCAGCTCATCAACAACTCCAAACAATACTTGAGACCGCTCAGCAGTGTTGTCAGCCAGAGCCAATCTTTAGTCCAAAGCCCAGTTGTCCAACAACACCAGAAACCAACTTTCTTACCTGCTGTCCGCAGTTTCCAAACCACCCCAGTCACCAGGGACATTGACTCTGCTGCCAAGTTCATTGGTGCTGGAGCCGCCACAGTAGGAGTAGCTGGATCCGGTTAGTATCTTTTTTCTTTTATTGATCAGCACTTTCAGATTGTCCCATTTTCCTAATACAGTCGTCTGCAATGCATTAACCCGTCCTGGATTGATCCTTTTTTCAGGTATCGGAATCGGCGTAGTGTTCGGTTGCCTCATAATCGGTTACGCAAGAAATCCGTCGCTGAAACAGCAACTGTTCTCCTATGCGATCCTGGGCTTTGCGCTCTCCGAGGCCATGGGACTCTTCTGTCTCATGATTGCCTTCCTGATGCTGTTCGCCCTTTAATCCACCACACCCATATTCCTCTGTGTTCTACCTGTGTTTAAGTTCTTGTAACATAAGACAAATATTAATTACAAGTTATATATATTTTTTGGAATATCTCGAGTAATTATTATTATTATTACTTTTTATTTGTGTCATGCGAAATATAAATGATTGCTAATTTTTCCGTTTGATTGTACAGGTGCTGGTATTGGATCAGTCTTCGGTTCTCTCATCATTGGTTATGCCAGGAATCCATCCCTCAAGCAGCAATTGTTCTCATACGCCATCTTGGGTTTCGCCCTTTCCGAGGCTATGGGTCTCTTCTGTCTTATGATGGCTTTCTTGCTCCTCTTCGCCTTCTAAATCACTGCCATCCAGAAGGGCGTAATTAAATTAATTAAGGAAAATTAATTTTTAAACACCACCACCTCATTGTTAAAAAAAAAACAGAACATCAAAAATATTTCTTCGGTGATTCCAGTTGCAGACCATCCGAGCAACGGCAGCATTAATTCAACAACAACAAAACCATAAATTATGTGTTTTTTAATTAATTCTTTAAATATAATTCAGCAATAGAGCGGACTTTATAATTTTGTTATTTGTTTATTATTATTATTATTTCTTTTTGTTTCTTGCGTAGAAAGAAAGGCTCTGAATATGTACGACGGTGGCCAAAGAAAAGAAACGAAAAGTGTTCGAAACCTACTTTGTAGAAAGTTGCATCCAGTGATTTTGGGCTTAGGTGTTGTGTAGTAGGGTTCAACGAATATTCATCCCCGTTTTCTTTTTCTTCTTAATCTTGGCATGTATTTACAATGAGTTTTCGACTGTATCTATGTGTAACATGAGAAGAACAGCAGCTCGTACATGTTGTACAGCATTAGAAATAAAATAAAAATACATTAGTTGGAAATCTTTTCTTGCTAGTAGTAGGGTTTCATTGAAAATATCGCTAAACTAAAATGACTTGAGCAAATAAAAGAAGTTATCCAAAGGTAGGTACAGTATTATATCCATCATTTTAGCAAATATCGCACTTTACATACATTAATCAATATTTTCTAATTATGAATTTTATAGATTGACAACAAATCGATATGAAGCAGCATTTTATTGCGCATCAATATATTTAACAATTGTTACGTAATAATAATTAATTATCGATAACTACGTTTGTTAAATATAGCTATAAACACTAATTACAGGTAAACCCACAAGAATTAAGGTAGATATATAGAAAAATAGATTTATTAACATTATTCTGAATTGGCAATCGAATTATTTAGGTTTTTTCAAAAATAAACAAATTTGAATATATTTAGTACTAAAATTTAATAACAGATCGCTCTTATTACAAATATTCAAATCAATTATTTTAATAAATAATTAGCAGATTGCATAGCCACGTGAATAGTAATAATTTAAATGATTATTTCATAATATAAGCCAATTGTTTATATAAATACTTGAGGTTTTAGGGGAAAGATAATCTTGCAGCTCCAAAATACACGAACTAAACTATGATTGTACACCGACAGGTGGCTCTAATACTAATAATTAAATTGGTCATATCTCAAAATCTAATTATAATTTAATTAAGTACAAAGCATTAATGCAATTATATTTGATCAAACTTTAATTTAGCATGAATATTTATATAAATTAGTACGTTTTAAAGGAAATGGATTTTGTACAGCGCCAAAATGCCTGAACTACAAACTTCGATGAAACGCCGATAGGTGTCTCCAAATTTGATCACGAAAGTTATGTGTATGTTTGGTTGCCTGCATGTAGGCGCAAAATAACTATTCTGTTTCTGTGAAAGCTAGTGGCATTTGTTAGCAATATCTAACAGGAAATCCACAGGAATTAAGGTAGGTATATAGAAAATAGATTTATTAACATTATTCTGAATTGACAATCGAATTATTTAGGTTTTTTTCAAAAATAAAAAAAATTTGAATATAATTAGTATTAAAATTTAATAACAGATAGCTCTTATTACAAATATTCAAATACTATTATTTTAATAAATAATTAGAAAAATTACATAGCCACATGAAGAGTAATAATTTAAATGATTATTACATAATATAAGCCAATTGTTTATATAAATACTTGAGTTTTTAGGGGAAAGAAAATCTTGCAGCTCCTATGATTGTACACCGACAGGTGGCTCTGATACTAATAATTAAAATAGTCATATCTCAAAAGATAATTATAATTTAATTAAGTCCAAAGCATTAATGCAATTATATTTGATCAAACTTTAATTTATCATGAATATTTATATAAATTAGTACGTTTTAAAGGAAATGGATTTTGTACAGCGCCAAAATGCCTGAACTACAAACTTTGATGAAACGCCGATAGGTGTCTCCAAATTTGATCACGAAAGTTATATGTATGTTTGGTTGCCTGCATTTAGGCGCAAAATAACGATTCAGTTTCTGTGAAAGCTAGTGGCATCTATTAGCAACATCTCAAAGGTTGTAGTTCGAGCATTTTGGCGCTGCCCAAAATCCACTTCCTTTAAAACGTACTAATTTATAGAAGCAAACTTGTTAAAAGAACGATTAAACGAATCTAATGTTACTACTTTAATCTAATAAGTTATGTGCTAATTAGTTTTCGAGTTATATGCGTTATAATTAGGACAAGTAGAGCCATCTGTCGGAATTTTTAGTAACTATAATTTGAATTGAGTTGCGTGGGTGTAAGTAATACATTAGTAAATTTCGAATACATTTACTGGATTTGGTCTTTATTCTGCAATGTTTTTTATGCAAACTTTTTTGCATTTGTATGGCAAACTTTTACACTTTGAATAAATGTTTAAGTTCAACATCCATAAATCATCCAAGATTGTTTCTCTTCAGAAAAGTTAGAACAGAGATTACAACTATCTTAAATTTGTTATTGTTTTAGGAAGTGCGCTCATGCAGAATTGCTATACTATCTCTAACGATCATGTATAAGGCAACAATAAATCTATGGTTGTTGCTGAGTCCTATTGAAGAAAGAAATACTTTTAGTCTCGTTCTGGGGTTTGATGAAAAATTACATTTTTGATTTTCCAGTATTTTCACTGCACCTGCCACTCAGAATTGTTATACTATGTCTAAGGAATATGTAAGAGGCAACAAAAGATGAATGGGTTCTGCTCAGTCCTCCTGAAGCAAGAAATACTTTTAGTCTCTTTGTGATGAATATTCCTTTTTTGATTTTCTATTATTTTAACTGCACATGGCACTCATATATACTATCTCTTTAGGATCATGTATACTATAGATTGACATTAAAGAAGTAAAGTTTTTGGTCACATTCAACAGTTCAGGTTTCCACTATTTGAACGTGAAAACTGCTACTGCTGGTGAAGAATTCCTTCCACTTTCCAATACATATATTAAGTCACTATTTCAGTATGTTATATGAAAATTGTTTTGTTCAATTTAGCCGCTGATATATTTTTTCTGAAAATAAATAACTTTTGTCATCATGTTGATGTGATACTTGCCCGAAATGTAATGTTTTCCGTGCAAGGTAATAGAAGAAGCAAGCAAGTTATTCATTAAGTTAGCAGAACATTTCATATTAAAGATCGAATCCAATAAAGACCTTTGGAGTTAATTTGTACACTGAGAGGACCTTCTCTGTAACACTAGCTGTCACACTGACAGTAGTTGTCAGAATGACAGTTCGCTCACTCACACAAACGTAATTGGCTATATTATTAGAACTACCATTGCATTAGAACTACCGTTGTATTGGAACTACCGTTACTAGGAGCTCAGATACCTCCTCGCTACTCCTGGTCTCCTGGTGCAAATTGAAATTTTATGTCATTTTAGAGATTCAAGGAGGGGGGGGACTTGCGTTTCGATTCGCGAAAACCGCAGACACATTAAAGTTTAATAACTTTCTTATTAACTGATCAATGTTAATGCATTATATATCAAACGAAAGCGAAATAATTATTCCTTGTTCCTATAAACCAGATTTTTAAATAAAAATATAATGAGAGTTTTTCCAATTTGTTGCAATACCTTCACGTTTTTTAAATTAATTGATAGATACTCGTGTTAATTAGTTTATCAAATATGCATTTTCAATGATAAAAGTATGGCCATTCTCGTGTTATAAGCAGTCAAATGTGTGAAAGGGCTCTTTTCATAATCGAAGTTAAATAGTAAAGAAAAACTGCCAGTACATATTTATTAAGATTTTTATTTTGAAAATTCGTTACAAACAAGATTTTATAAAACAAAAGATTTCTTCTCTAATAATTAATGAGTTTTTCTAATAAGATTTCCAAAAACTACGGTGCTACGATTCTTGTAAACATCTGACGTACCAATTTACGCAACTCAATATGTAACAAATATCTTCTCATAGCAAACGAATGGATGATATCAAAGAACTGCAAGTGGGCTCGTTGGAAACGTGAGATTTTCAGCTTTTATTTGAGTATAAGTTGTTGTAATTTGCTTCAGGGATACTCGAGCTCATTGTCATTTTCGTGTTATCGAAAGTGAAGATGCTGGAAAGGACCATCTTCTGTCTATTTCTTTTTATGTTCAGGATAATCATTTAATTCAACAATAATCGTAAACTGGAGACCATCACCTTTTAAATGAATCCGCTGAAAAAATTATAGCATTGATATTTCGATTTTGAAAGGTTCTTCAGGAATTTAAGTTTTCTAATAAATTTGAAAAACATGTTTATTAAGCATTTTTCAATTTGTTGTAATAATTTTACGTTTTTCAATTATGTTAATTACATCATAAAACTTGCAATTTAAAAATAAAACAATGTGCTCAATCGCAGATACATAATAGAAGGCCATCGCGTGTTACAAGCTGTGAAAAATGAACTATCTTTACGTTTTACATAAATAATAAACTGTAGAATATTTATTTTGTACTAATAACTATATAAATTGTATTTTACATTTGTCCCTTCTTTGATAAAAACGTGTAGTATGTATAAGTACCTTTGAGTATCTGAAAACAAAGTTATAGAGATATTATGAATTTATTTCTTTGGAGTTAATCACACCTGCAAGTATGTAGTTAAATTGAGTGGCGCGAATTTACCAACGGTGAATTCAATGGTCCTTTGCATTCTCATAGTATTAAACACCAGAATTGATTTGATTGATTTCGTACAAGAATACCATTTCATAAAGTATATACCTTCGGTGACCAGCAAAGCCTAAAATAACAACAAAAAAGAGTAAAAACTATTAAATTTAAACAGTTTATGCAAAATTTATTTACAGAGTTTGTAATTTCACATGCGTAAAAGCAGTATAAGCTTAATTGCCAAAAAAGAGCCAGCGCGTATTGGAAACGACCGTAAGCCTCGAGACTCAGAAGAGGTTCCTAAAGAAAAGTAATTATTATCCAAAATATAGTTTAACTTGCACAGAAATAAATGTTACTAAAGACATGACGTAAAGGCAACTAATCAAAATGCCTATAACCGAAATAGCCTCATAGAGCAGGGGAATGAGGTATAAGTCTTTTAGGGCCTCGCAAATTCTAAAATAAAATAATAATTAATAAGATGTTTACGAAACCATTTGTACTTCACCTTATTATAGTTTGCATATGTTTGGTAACTTTCAGCACCTCCATTTGAATTTCCGCTTCCAACTTTGGATTTTCTGAATCCACGATGGTTTCATAATCTTCGGGTAAACCCAAACGCACCAAACATCGTTCCCTTATAGTCTCGAAAGTCCCTCGGATGCAGTGGAAATGCGCTCGTAGATATGCCAACATAAACACGAAATTTACATCAAATGCTGCAGCAAAAATCAGTTAAAAACAAGCAATTTATAAATATATATTTCGTTAAATTTACCACCAATTAGGTAAACGTACGTATTCATGGGAATGCTTTGGACGATAAACTCCACTATGCACCAATTCAATGTAGCAGATCCGAATGGGAATACCGAGTAGTAAGGCATGATCTCTTTGCACGTAACGTTTCCAACTTCCAATTGATGTCTCTGATCAATGAATTTAATGCTAGCTTTGAACTGATTGATTAAAGGTATCAATGAGCCTACGAAAATGTAAATGTAACAGATCCTGCTGGTGAACGTGCAATGGGCGAGAAATATGTTTCCCGGTTGAAATTCGCCGTAACTCTCGTATTTTATGTCTTTGATTATCCTCATCACCTTCTTGATCAGCTTCATATTTGTAAGTAAAAATACTAATTTAATCGTCCCAACGACGTGCACAAAGATCATGCCCACATGATCCACGAACACGTACAAACTTGATCTGCTCGTGTAATAAAGCATCAGCAGTTCGACGGTGCTGTAATAAATGGGACAAGAGGCGTACACGAACAAATTGTACGCTCGATGGAATCTACGTAGGAAATTGGTCTTCGCATAATTCGGATCGTAATAACCACCAATTTTAAACATGAATATGGCGAACGCGAAATAGTGTTTCGGATACATTTTTCTCGAAGCAAATGCATCGGAAGTGCATCAATATTTGTTTTATATATTTACCAACAACCATTAAACTATGCAAGTTTGATGAGAACAAATTACAAAGCCGCACGTAAATAATATGATTCTTTAAAAAGGTGCAATTAACATTTTTTTTTTATTATTTCTTGCCTTTGTGTTGTTACATTAATATTATATAGAAACTAATATTATTCGTTCAAAGAACTTGTTATTACTTATAGAATATTCATGAACTCCTAATTAATACTAATTTATTTTCTTTTGACTCAGAAACGTGTAGTACGTGTATGATCCTTTCAAAATCTGCAACGAAAAAATATTTTTTTTGTAAATATATATTAAATTTCACTTTTTAATGCATACTTTAACGTAAGTCGACATGTTGAGGGGAGCAAATTTCCCGACGGTAAACTCCACCTTTCTTTGCATTCTCATCATGTTAATCATCATCGTCGTCTTCACCGATTTCGTGCAAGAATACCAGTTGGCTTCATAAATACCATCAGCCACGCTCAAAGCCTATTAACAATTACAAATAAAATCATAATTTTCTTTGTTTCTTCACTCACAGCATTGGTAATTTCCGATCCTTGGAAACAATACAAACTCAATTGAAAGAACAATCCAAGCGCGTATTGAAAACGCGCGTACGCTTCTGCGCTGAAGAGAGGTTCCTAAAACCAAAAACTAATAATTGTTCCTCTATTATAAAGGAAATTACTATTCACCAATGATATAATATAAAGACAGCTGATTAAGATCCCCACTATGGACATGGCTTGAATTAACAGAGGAATAGAATAGAACGATTTCAATTCATCGTGTAGTCTAAAATTAAATATCATTCGATCAAATCTGAGATTTGGGTGAGGATCTATTACCTGATTATTACTTGGAGATGGTGGGTGATTTTGCGAACCTCTGTTTTAATCTCCATCTCAAGTTTAGGATGTTGAGAGTCTTTGAGAAGTTCGTAATCGGTTGGTAAATTGAGTCTTACCAGACACCTCTCTCTGAAGGTGCTGAAGGCGCCTCGGATGCAGAGGAAATGCGCTCGAAGATACGAGGCAAAGTACGAAAAGGCAATGTCGAAAGCTAGAATAAAAATATAGCTTAAATTTAGTGATGATAGTTTGTATTTACGCTTCACCTGTAATGAGATACACGAATAAGATCATGGGGACGGTTTGGAAGAGGAAGGCGTATCTGCAGGATTCGTATGTTTCCGTTTCGAAAGGAAACCAGCAGTAATACGGGAGAATATCCTGGCAAGTCATGTTTCCTGCGTCTATTGAATGTCCTTCCACGATGAAGAGCTTCAAAGCGGATATCTGGTTTGAGATTGGTACGAGTGTGGCTGTGAACATGAAAATCCTGCAAAAGATCTCGTTGAACTTGAAATGGTTTTGCAGGATGTTTCCCGGCCGAAAATCTTCGAAATCCTCGTAATGAAAACGTTGATCTTTCAGGACACCCATCACGTCCTTGATCTTCTGGCGATTCAACAGTAACAACACCGTCTTCATGTTTCCTGCCCAATGCACGAACATCATACCAATGTGATCTATGAACATGTACAGACTTTTCTTCGTGTAATAAAGCATTACTAATTCCACTATGGTATAGTAGATCGGACATAGCAGGAACAAAAACACGTTGTAGAATTTGAAGAAGTATTTCCAAAATCCATTCGTATGATCCGAATCGTAGACACCGCCCAACTTAAAAGCGGTCATCACGAACGGAAAATATCGTTTCGGATACATTTCACGTGAAGAAGCAGAAAAAAAAACTTGAAATTTTATCGCTTCCTAATATATACGCACCTCAAGATCCGCTTCCTTGATCCATAATTAATTATCTTTGTCTTAATTAAAAGGTCCTCTCATTTAGTACAAAACGAAACTAATTGCGCCTTCCTCAATTATGAATTTATAAAAAAAAATACAACACACGACATTTCAGTTCACAAGCACATTTTTTATTCTCTTTCATCATATAACTTTCTTGATGTTCTTCAACATCGACGACCTCACCAGAGCGCTCAACTTGACGCTGTCCTTGTTCTTCGCGTACCACTTCAACCACTCGTTCACCTTGGCGTTGCTCTTGTCCCCGTGCGTTTCCATCTGCTGGTAGTACGTTTCCCTTATTAATTTAAAGCATCTGCTGTTGTGATATGGCAGACAGGTCAACGGGTCTATGTACTTGGCAGGCATATTCGTGATAGTGCACTTGACTTTCGGAGCGGGTCGCAGTTTCACCCGTTTCTTCATGAACTTGTCGAAGACCTCGTCGTTGGGATCGTTTAGGAACGAGATCAGCGTTCGTTCATAATACT
Source organism: Nicrophorus vespilloides (assembly GCF_001412225.1). Classification (NCBI taxonomy): domain Eukaryota; kingdom Metazoa; phylum Arthropoda; class Insecta; order Coleoptera; family Silphidae; genus Nicrophorus; species Nicrophorus vespilloides. The sequence continues at coordinate 7,472 of NW_017097567.1, read as the reverse complement.
TCTTTTCCTCTCCATCTTTAGTTTCATCCCTGAGAACAAAATAAAAATCAATTTAATATAATAGAAAACAAATTAAATACAAAACATACACTTCTTTCTCCTTAACGTCGTCCAATTCTTCGATCAGCGGCATCCTCAACGACTGATACTTAATTATAGGTCCATTATAAGTCTTCTTGGATATTTTCTTCGTTTTCTTTTCATTCTCCAGCTTCTGATATTTCTCTACAAAAAAATAAAATGAAATTCTGAACTTATTTGATTATTTTAAAACTTTACCTAACGATTGTATATTTTCTTCTTCTGTAATTTTAGCCTCCTCCAACAACTCTTCCTGAGTTGGAATCCACTCCTCCTCTCTGGCCCTTTTCGGTCTCCTCTTCTGCTCCAAATTTCGAACTTTAATCCTCTGTGCAGTCGCCGCTGTTTTCGCCGCCGTCGATTTTCGTATCGACTTACGTTCTACAAACAATCTCAATCAATAAATTCGAAAGAAAAAAAAACAAACGAGAATTTTTAAATACCACTTATTTCTATGGAAAGTGAATGATCCTTTCTTGGTGGTCTAGGAGTACTGACTTTTGGCCTAGGTGGCTTCACTTTAGGTTTCTGTTTATCTTGTTTCTGTACTGGTTCCTAAAAAAAAAATGCATAATTTCATTGAAATTCCCTTCAACAATTTACAATAAATACCTTGTATGAGCCTGTGACCACCCTCCTCTTCTTCTTCTGCCCCTCAGCATCTTCATTGTCAGAAATAGGTTCATCATTTTCATCTATACTGAAATCTGAATCAACAATATCCTCATCATCTCCTTCAGCCCTGAATTACAACAGAATTAGTATTAAGTTTCTCTCAGATTTTGTAACATTCTTACTCGTATTCATTATCGGTTTCAGTTTCCTCAAAGCCACCATAGTTGGTTTTATAAAAGTCATCTTTGCATTCCTCCTCTTCATCGAGAAGCTTTGACATGCGGTTACCAGCATTGTTTCTCCTTTCTCGGTTCATTCTCTCTGTAAATGCAATACAATAATGTTAAATGCTTTAGGTTAATTCTCAAATAAATAAGAAAGCTTTGAATGTCAACTGTATTTGGAAAAACAAACAAAACAAATTGAAGAGCCAAAAACAGAGCAAAAATCACCTCAAACATATATTTTATAGTGGCAATGTAATTGTCTCAGCTGTATCTTCATTGGGTGAGTTACTAAACCGATAGTTATGACTAGCATATATAAATATATCAATGGGTTTGTTTTTGACAATTGCGAAATACATTGACCATGCAAATAAATTAAAATATTTACATGTAATTACATTAAACTCTTACCTATTTTAATTTACTATTTATTAATTGAACACCTCAAACACAAACATAAACAAAGAATTACAACTGTTTGACAGACACTGCAGCCAATATCCAAAATAAAATTTTAGAATATAGTGATTAGTTTGACCTAAAAATTAATATAATTACAAAAATTTATACATAAAACTACTTAAAATAATATTAGTAAGTTGTTTTGTTGAAGAATTGTTGAAAGTTTTACATATTTAAGAAAGTTTTACACATTTTTTTGAAAGTTGCCAGCATTGTAATACCTATTATTATTGTTGTTGATAACTTTGTTGTGGTGTTCTTATTAGTCTGAACTCCAAATATTTGTTGTGTAAGCTTAAATTGATTGCTGGTTAAATCAATGAGTTGATAAGTGATATTATTCTATCTCTGCTTAAGCTTCCTGCGTGTTATCAAGAATGTCACTACCTGGAATTGGATTTGTGTTCGTCGTTGGTGCTGCATTGGCCAGCATAGCTTATGCTGTATACTACCAATCGTCTAGGCGTCCACAGGCTTATAGCAACAGCAATAAAACCTATTATTATGCAGGCTATGATACTAAGTATTAAACTCCTAAAACCCTCTGAAAGAATCTTCAATAACCTCTACATTATTTTCAGTGCACCACCTAAAAGTGATGAAAACAACTGTGCAATTTGCCTTAATGAATTGATATCTGATGTGAGGCAATTGCCATGCAAGCATATCTTCCATATCAAATGCATTGACAGCTGGACTGAGAGGAACAGGATCTGCCCAATATGTCGGAAGTCTCTTTGAAGGTGACACCAAAGAATATGTTTACACCAAATCAATTTTTATTTTTTATTTTACAATTGTTAGCTTTATAGTATATAAAGTATCATACATTTACAATTAATTTGATGCGTAATTTTGGCTGGCACATTTCTATTTGTGCTGTTGCTTATAAATACTTGTTTCATATAGTAGCTAAAAGAAATGTTCAGTTTATTTTTATATTTTAACTACATCACTGCAAGTGTCTTAGAACTGATCACCATTGAAAACGAAAAATTTGTGATATTGGGAAGTCGTCCATAAATAAATTGTAGCTAATAATGATAATTATTAAGTGTAAAGTGCACTTGAGAATGCATGTTTTGTCTGAAAACTCGTTTTCGTTGATATTATTGTTTTCTTGTTAACAATAATTAATAAAAATACGTGATAAATAAATAAGCAATTCGTTATTATTTTAGTTTTATTTTTATCACTCTATTGTACTGTTTCACAAGGTGCTTAAATGACATCAATTTCTTAATTTAGAACAGTAGTACAAATGAATTCATTTGAAATAACTATACGTGTATATAAAGTTGCCTAAATGGTTAAAACTTGTTTTTGCTAATAACGGTGTCTCCATCTGTTGATGCATTTATTTTGGTTATATAATGCTCTTACAGATTTATAAATTAGACTTCTTTCAAAGAAATTGGCATCATTATGATTGTTTTTAAAGGTGTATAATTACTCACAATTTCACAAGAAATACAATTTTTCATTTTACAAAATAAGGCAAAAACATATTTTATTGATTTATTCAGGTCTTTTGCGGATCTTTTAATAGAAAAAGTATTACCCAATACAAAACAGTAACTGCAGAAATTTTTATAAATTTTATAATTGCAACAGGAAAAGTCTTCTATCAGACATTATTTGATTAATATACGTGAAGAGATATAACGTTTTTTTTTTCATTCTCTGCTCAATAATTGTATTATATTTCATCTATTAAAAATTTGTAATTATCAATAGGAAATGTTAATTAAATTAAAACTATAGATTGTATGAACTTGATGCCGAATGCGTGGATAAATTGTGCAAAATAGAATTGTTATCTCGATTAATCAAATTTTACTTTGCTGCGCCTGTAGATAGATGTAATATAAAAGATATATGTTATTACCGTTTTATCTATATTCCATATTTACGTAAAGGCTATATAGATATTAACATTGCGATGCGCGATTAAGATTATGACACAAAGGAAATTGAAAAATTATGGATGGAAAATGAAATAAATAGTACAATTCCATGGTGATACAAACGAACGGGGGGTGTAGTTTTTGTGTGTTCAATTAATGACCAGTTGTCAAATAGATTAGTCGTCGTTTCGTAGGTAATAAAGGTGTATTAGGAATAGAGTTGATGGACAAGTGAAGCGACCGAATATTGTGCATAATACTAATAATAATATTTGTAATCGGAGCGGTAGCATCTCCGTTGAATAATTGAAATATGGCATTTGAATTGTTGCTGCCATCATCGTCGTCGGCGCCGATAGGAATCGCATGCTGTAGCAACAGCAGCAGCTAGCTGGAAGGTGCAGTGGTAATAAGCGGTAGTCGAAGAGACGGCGCCAAACTGAAATGGTCTACGGGAACCTCCACTACTTTCCGATCGTGCTCAGCATATGGTTTCTCATTACTTTTATCACACTGTAATCAAACACTTCTGAATCGATACTTTATTAAAGTGGAGTAACTCGTTGCCGCTGCTGCTGCAGTTACTTCTTTTTGTTAATTGTTGTCCTTGTCTTCTTTTGTTGTCGCATGTCCATGATTTTCCTCTAATTCCAGATACATAATGTCGGTGTGCATGAAAGATGTCGAGCCGATCTTTCCCTACATCAGCGATACCGGCACCTTCGTCCCGGAGAGCTGCATATTCGGACAGCTATTGAACACCGGCTCTATTATTAGTAAGTATGACCCGAAACAATCGTCCAACGTGCTGTTGTTCCGTGTCCGATCGATAGCTTACATAAAACCAACACCAACACGACACACGCTCTACATTGCAACAATTAACACAGTTTACGTGCTAAAAGAAAACCAACAAGAATATCTCATCTTCATGTCTAGCCTATCCACGTACCATTCTTTAAGATCCCAAATATTTCAAAGACTAATGCAAATTACATTCAGGATATAATTCTATATTTTTACGTTTATTTAAACAAATTTACTTTCATTTTATTCTCATTATCAAATATAAAACTATTTGTTCATTAATATTAATCAAATTTTCAAATGAAAATAAGAAATTTGATTAAATTAATCGAAATTACATTTATTTAACATCATGATTTCTTTCGCCATCATTAACGTCCTCGAAGTTATAATAAGTTATCTAAGCATAAATTTAATCCAATTTAATAAAAATTGTCCTATTTTATGTTTACATCCACTCTGACCCTCAACGAACTAGTGTTTTTTGGCTTTGATCCAAACAAAAAACAAAATATATGGAGCGAAAGCAATTTTATCCTTTTGTTGTTATATCTGCACGTTCTTTTACATAGAAGAAAACAGATAACTGAAACCATAAATTCAGTTTAATATGGGAATCTGACAAGCTTCGAGCCAAGAAAAATGTAGAGAATCGAAGCGTTTTATATAACATTTACACTGTTGATGCAATGCTTTAAAATAGTAACAGTTTTGTGAATGTTCAAATTGATTTGATTTGATTCTAGTAGATTGAATTAATTACAGACACACTTTTGTATTGATTTTGCATTTGCAGTGGGCATAGTGTTTTACATACGATACTTGCAAGTGAAGGAATTGCACGAGTCGTTGGGGAAGACGGCCGAGGTGAGCGGAAAGAACAAGGCATGTCTTCATATGGGCTGGATGGCCTCGTTCGGAGTGAGCGTCGTCGGTAATTTCCAAGAGACGAATTTGCTCATCGTTCATCTGATTGGGGCGGTGATGGCTTTCGGTCTCGGATCCGCGTATCAGATAACAATGGTAACTCGAGTTTGCGGAATCGAAAAGGGTAAATAAGCGAAATTAAATCACGAATTTCTTGGCTCAGTGGAGGGTGACGGTGCTAACGGATCCGGAGTCTCGGTGTCTGCGAAACTTCCGGTTCGTCCTGTCCATGCTCAGCACCATCGCGTGCATTGTGAGCTTCTCGTTCGCAGTTCCTGCCGCTATCCAATTCACAGGTGAGTGAATCGCAATCATTCCATCGAATTTTGCACAATTGATAAATATAAATAAATGGGTTACGTCGATATTTTCATTTTTCACCTCTCCACATAATAAATCTATAATCATTAAACAAGCATATTAGCTTTCAAATTTATGCAATCTTTTCGCAAAATTCGAAATACAAATATTGTTACGTACTCTAAATTAATGTCCAACATATATTCTATAGAATACAAGAAAATATACACTTTTCCGTTAACAGATGCAAATACAACAGATAGTAGAGATCCGTTACATTATTGATAGAAGTTCTGTAAAAGTTGTTTTTTATCATGGTAATAACAATCATGTATTATTTATGGGACCGTTTTCCATTCATATTTTATGTAAAGTCTTCTTCAGCGCGTTTTCTTTCTTCTTCTTTACGTTAAAATTTTCGGTTCGCACACGCGAAAACTTGCCACGAATAAAATTTGCATCCGGAAAGTGTGTATTTTCCACTTCCCCTTTTCTTTCTCCTCTTCTTCTCACGAACACTTATTCATTATTCACGTAATATTCTTGTTGCGGTCCATTCCTGAATGTTTTCTTTTTTTAAAACACATTTTTTGTTTCATCAGAAATCAATTTTTCAAGTCTCAAAATTTTGTTTGATGATTTTTTAATTAAAAAGAAACGATTTGTTAACAAAAATACACATAACAATTATCGATTTTCGGTATAATGCGAAACTGAGTGTTTATAAAATTGAATGCGATTGAACTATTATGTTTTAAGCACGTTCCGCTGAGAATGCTTTTAAAAATGTGATGGTTTGAAAGCTTCGGTAAATTGGCGTAACATTGATGCAAAGAGAAGAGGGGTTTCTATTTTAGTCGTCGCATTATTTTCCTTTTTTTTTCTTCTTCTTGTGTGTCTTCGTTTGCAGGGAAGGATCTGACGAAATGGAAGAGGGAGGACGGAGGTTATACTTACCACTTGTTGAGCACGTCCTTCGAATGGGTCTGCGCCACCTCCACGATGTTCTTCATCCTGACGTTCGCTCCCGATTTCAAGAAGATCTCTCTAGAACCTCCGAAGATAAACTTACTATAAATGTATTCAGTTCTGTTAGTTTCTTAGGCAATAATAACAAGTTGATTAATATAAGCGTTACGAACCGACCGACTTTAAGTTTAGTTTGTTGCTGCATACGAAGATAAATGGTAACGGCTTAATCTAAGCAGAAGCACTATAGCTGATGGATATAACCGCACATCATAAACATTAAAGCGCGCGCAAAACGTTACGTGCATGCAAATTGGCCGGCCGTATCTGTACGTTACGTTAATGAACGTAATCTATGCATCTACGTTGCTACGTAATGTAGAAAACGTGCGGATGCGCCGGGTAATCGCGGCCAGGATTTATATTTACACCTGCAAACGGAATATGTATATATATATATATAAACCCATTGTGAAGAGTTCGTGGGACAAATGGGCACGATGATCTCTTCCTATTCCACCTACTTCCTTTCACTCGGTGATGGATCGCCGCAGGAAGACATTAATTACGTAAGGCCATCCATCAAGCTCATCCGAACGCAATCAATTATTTGCACGTCCAGCGTCCAGGACGACAAAAAAAAGAAAATAATACTACGCTCATCCCCATAACGGCCAGATGCGCTTTTAATAACACCTAATCCATTAATTATCCATTTTCTCTCTTTTCTTATTCGTTAACAATCAGTATGTATCATGGATGCAACGACTTTTGTTTTAAACAATTTATAGTGGATTCAACGAAACGTAAGTTCTGAGGGTGTTAATTATACGTGCACGTTAAATAACGGTGAACGGTGATAAAACAAAATGTGTCACGGCAGGAGCGTTCGCAATTAATTCAAGAATGAAATGCCGAGTCGCGTTTCAATGTAACGTATGTCATGAGCAGTTTGCACATTTCATGGAAATAAGTGGAAAACCATTAAAAACCAAACATGTTTTGCAGCAATTATAAAAATTCAGTTATATGATACATAGAATGAATCCAGAAGATGCATATGAAAGCTGAATGTTTGGGGAATGTAGCAAGTATTCATATATTACTGTGGTTTTATCCGTTTGGCTGTAATTCGCATTCAAAGTTGAAAAAATGCTCGAAAAAGCAGTGTTTTCAC
>NW_017097566.1:5822-12922 GCF_001412225.1 Nicrophorus vespilloides | reverse complement strand
AATTATTAAAGTTATTCTGATAACAAGAATTATATGTAGTATAAGAAAATAACATTGACTCGTTGCTAATTAGTTGGGTATTAAAGTAGCTTTGATGCAGTAAGTTGATACATAAATACGCTTAGATTCTTTCATGTAACTTTCCTTTCCTCTTTTCCTTTTTATAGTTTACACTTCCATCTATTTTTAGACTTAATTACTCATAGTTTTACTAATTGTAAATCAAATTTTTCATAGCTATTACATGTATTTACATAAGTAAATATGTTACAATTAAAAAATTCGAATCTTTTAACGTTTTTTTTGCATTTCACAAATTGTTAAAATTATTCTGATACCAAGAATTATATGTAGTATAAAAAAATAACATTGACTCGTTGCTAATTACTTGGGTATTGAAAGTAGCTTTGACGCAGTAAGTTGATACATAAATACGCTTAGATTCGTTCATGTAACTTTCCTTTCCTCGTTTCCTTTTTATAGTTTACACTTAAATCTATTTATATACTTAATTACTCATAGTTTTACTAATTGTAAGTCAAATTTTTCATAGCTATTACATGTATTTACATAAGTAAATATGTTACAATTAAAAAATTCGAATCTTTTAACGTTTTTTTTTGCATTTCACAAATTGTTAAAATTATTCTGATACCAAGAATTATATGAAGTATAAAAAAATAACATTGACTCGTTGCTAATTACTTGGGTATTGAAAGTAGCTTTGATGCAGTAAGTTGATACATAAATACGCTTAGATTCGTTCATGTAACTTTCCTTTCCTCTTTTCCTTTTTATAGTTTACACTTCCATCTATTCTTAGACTTAATCACTCATAGTTTTACTAATTGCAAATCAATTTTTTCATAGCTATTACATGTATTTACATAAGTAAATATGTTACAATTAAAAAATTNACAAATTGTTAAAATTATTCTGATACCAAGAATTATATGTAGTATAAGAAAATAACATTGACTCGTTGCTAATTAGTTGGGTATTGAAAGTAGCTTTGATGCAGTAATACGCTTAGATTCTTTCATATAACTTTCCTTTCTTCGTTTTCTTTTTATAGTTTACACTTCCATCTATTCTTAGACTTAATTACTCGTAGTTTTACTAATTGCAAATCAAATTTTTCATAGCTAATACATGTATTTACATAAGTAAATATGTTACAATTAAAAAATTCGAATCTTTTAACGTTTTTTTTTGCATTTCACAAATTGTTAAAATTATTCTGATACAAAGAATTATATGTAGTATAAGAAAATAACACTGACTCGTTGCTAATTAGTTGGGTATTGAAAGTAAGCTGATACATATATACGCTTTGATTCGGATGTTATAGAATCGTCGGAGGCTTCATCTTCTCCACTCTTCGTATTATTATTATTATATATATTTTTTTTTGTTCGTTGTAGTGTGCCGCCTGTTGTTGTGCTCAGTCGAAGGGGTGGCTTTTGTGTGCCAATCAAAAAGCATAATTAGATCCTTGAAGGAATCGGACGTGCGTCCGTTTTATTATCCCCAAACGCTTCAGGGGGGGCGGTGGATGAATCTCTCTCTTTCTCTCTCTGTGTATTTCGTCTGTAAACCTGCCTGCCCCCACATAATGCTATCATAATTGATATCTTTCGTGCATGGCAACGGTCACCACCTGCTCGCCGCCGCCCCCGATGTCCACTTCAAAGCAACATCGCTACAATACGGAAAGAGTGAGAGGGGATTGACGTCGCCGCCGCCGCCCCCGGGGGGGTGGTCCTGCGATATCAATTTTCATGGCTTTTCGCAGAGAAAACTTCAAACGTGCGCGACGCCAGAGAGACGTGATTAAATTCGAAGCCCGGAGATTTTTTAATAGTCGCAGCCAGCCAACACCTTTCGAAAAGCGTCGTAAAACGGGGGAGAAAGAGAAGGGCGCAAGCAAACAAATGAAAAAGGAAAAATATAGAAAGAGAGAGAGAGAGAGTGAAAAATAACAACAACAAGAAGCGAATCTGTTTACGAGCCCCCGTTTTTCGCGTTCCTCTATCGCCCGGACCCAGAAGACTTTTAAAGCAAAACGGAATTACCCATTATTTTTCTACTTTATAGTGTGTATAGTTTGCGCAGAGACTTATTGGCCAGGGAAGGCTTATAAAAACAGCCGTCGTAAAGTAGCTGGCGATAACGTTGCAAGCGTAGCTCCTTCTTTTTTCATCCACCGTCTATATTTTTTTTTTGTTACTCTTCCTATATGTTATGTGTTTATATGTTATTTTTCAATTTACTACCAGAAGCTATAAAGTATGCTAATAATCGGTTTAAGAGCCGACTTTGATCCACAACAACGAAACTTCCTCCTTCGTCCAAATTGAGCCGAAAGAACCGCATAAAACGCACAAATTTAACAATAAACGAAGCAGCTAAAATCCGTCAATACACATTGTAAATTACCGTTTTTAAAAAGTTTAAAATTGTGAAAAAATTACTAATTTATAAATTTAACTTTTTAAACTTCGTAATCAATAAAACATTAAATATAAATTTTGAGAAATACTGAAGAATTTAAAGTGTCCAAATTTTTACTTTCAATTTTTCATAAATATTTCAATATAAAATTGTGAAAAAATTACTAATTTTTACTCAATCAATGAACATTTATAAATTTAACTTTTTAAACTTCGTAATCAATAAAACATTAAATATAAATTTTAAGAAATACTGAAGAATTTAAAGTGTTTAAATTTTCTAATTTTTACTTTCAATTTTTCATAAACATTTCAATATAAAATTGTGAAAAAATTACTAATTTCACTCAATCAATGAACATTTATAAATTTAACTTTTTAAACTTTGTAATCAATAAAAGTTTAAATATAATTTTTGATGAATACTGAAGAATTTAAAGTGTTCAGTTTTTATAATTTTTACTTTCAATTTTTCATAAATATTTCAATATAAAATTGTGAAAAAAATTACTATTTTTACTCAATCAACGAACATTTATAAATTTAACTTTTTAAACTTCGAAATCAATAAAATTTTAAATTTAAATTTTAAGAAATACTGAAGATTTTAAAGTGTTCAGTTTTTCTAATTTTTACTTTCAATTTTTTATAAACATTTCAATATAAAATTGTGAAAAAATTACTAATTTTACTCAATCAATGAACATTTATAAATTAACCTTTTTAAACTTTGTAATCAATAAAACATTAAATAAAAATTTTGAGAAATACTAAAGAATTTAAACTGTTCAAATTTTCCAATTTTTACTTTCAATTTTTCATAAATATTTCAATATAAAATTGTGAAAAAATTACTAATTTTCACTCAATCAATGAACATTTATAAATTTAACTTTTTAAACTTCGTAATCAATAAAACATTAAATATAAATTTTGAGAAATACTGAAGAATTTAAAGTGTTCAAATTTTCTAATTTTTACTTTCAATTTTTCATAAATATTTCAATATAAAATTGTGAAAAAATTACTAATTTTTACTCAATCAATGAACATTTATAAATTTAACTTTTTAAACTTCGTAATCAATAAAACATTAAATATAAATTTTGAGAAATACTGAAGAATTTAAAGTGTTCAATTTTCTAATTTTTACTTTCAATTTTTCATAAACATTTCAATATAAAATTGTGAAAAAATTACTAATTTTTACTCAATCAATGAACATTTATAAATTTAACTTTTTAAACTTCGTAATCAATAAAACTTAAATATAAATTTTAGAAATACTGAAGAATTTAAAGTGTTCAAATTTTTTACTTTCAATTTTTCATAAATATTTCAATATAAAATTATGAAAAAATTACTAATTTTTACTCAATCAATGAACATTTATAAATGTAACTTTTTAAACTTGGTAATCAATAAAACATTAAATATAAATTTTGAGAAATACTGAAGAATTTAAAGTGTTCAGATTTTCTAATTTTTAATTTCAATTTTTCATAAACATTTCAATATAAAATTGTGAAAAAAAATACTAATTTTACTCAATCAATGAACATTTATAAATTAACCTTTTTAAACTTTGTAATCAATAAAACATTAAATATAAATTTTAAGAAATACTGAAGAATTTAAAGTGTTGAAATTTTCTATTTTTTACTTTCAATTTTTCATAAATATTTTAATATAAAATTGTGAAAAAATACTAATTTTACTCAATCAATAAACATTAATAAATTTAACTTTTTAAACTTCGTAATCAATAAAATATGAAATATAAATTTTGAGAAATACTGAAGAATTTAAAGCGTTCAAATTTTTTAATTTTTACTTTCAATTTTTCATAAATATTTCAATATAAAAATGTGAAAAAATTACTAATTTTTACTCAATCAATGAACATTTATAAATTTAACTTTTTAAACTTCGTAATCATTAAAACATTAAATATAAATTTTAAGAAATACTGAAGAATTTAAAGTGTTCAGATTTTCCAATTTTTACTTTCAATTTTTCATAAACATTTCTATATAAAATTGTGAAAAAAATTACTAATTTTTACTCAATCAATGAACATTTATAAATTTAACTTTTTATACTTTGTAATCAATAAAACATTAAATATAAATTTTAAGAAATACTGAAGAATTTAAAGTGTTCAGATTTTCTAATTTTTACTTTCAATTTTTCATAAATATTTCAATATAAAATTGTGAAAAATTTACTAATTTTTACTCAATCAATGAACATTTATATATTTAACTTTTTAAACTTCGTAATCAATAAAACTTTAAATATAAACACTGAAGAAATTAAAGAAATTAAAGTTAATTGAAATATTTTATTACATTTTGTTCAATTAACATTTCGAATATTTATTTTGAACATAAAATTTGCAAGTGTTTCTATGAAAAAATATGTAGCTGAAAGAAGAATCAAGCTGAAAGTCTGGACGTACAAGGAACGCAATTTACGACGCAAAGTGGAGAAACTAACAGGAAACCCTTTTTAAATTTTTTATTTTTCCAAATTAACTTACTTTAATAAACTCGTTCGTAAATTTATTTTCAACGAAACTCACTTGTTTTTTTTTCACTTGCCCTTCGCCTCTCCGCTTTTTCATTTGTTTTACTTCTCTTCAATTGTTTTTTTTTCTTCTTCTTTCGTGCAGACTTCACTCACTAATTACGAACCGTGAATTCGGACTTTTTCCACTTCGTTACGTCCAAATGAAAACAAATCTAGAAATTAAACAGTTGCTTTCAATACTTCAAAGATGTTTAATTAATAATTAAATTAACGTAGGCTTTGCTTTACAACAAACGTCAGTGGAGTTGCATAAATCAACAACAATTTACGCACAAAACACATAACATTAACGCAACAATAATTACATAACTTGTTGTTATTATTGTTAAAGAAAATATTTGTATTCAATTTATTAACTAAATTATCTTTATAATTAAGAATAATTACTGTATATTATGAAATCTATAAATTTTAATTAATTACTTTGACGTAGAACGTCCATTTCACACAAGTTTCGAGTCATGTTGGTTGCATAACTCGCGCATGAAATAAATTTGAAATACTCCAGTCACTTATATGAAATTACAATATTTTGGTTTACTTCCTTACATAATTTTCCAATTCCAACTTCAATTTTATTAGTATTTAAAACATTTAGTTTACATTCAACGTTTTTATTTTCTCAGATTCAATATTTCACTTACCTTATTGGAATGCTTTTCGAACGTTTCCAAAGCTTGCAACCAACAAAATCTTTGCTACGTAATAATAGAGTTGGTATGAAATTCCTCCTATTTTCATCTCTTACTTTCTTTTTGCATCGAATTCTCCTCCCTGCTTTTTTTTATCATAATCCTCCAATAGAATGTAATATAGAAATCGCTCCAGTATTCAATTTTTTTCTCTCTCGTCCTCTCATTCCAACTTCTTCTCTTCTCAACTTTTTTTTCTTCTTCTGTTCACTCCGCATAATATCTTCGTCGAGGATGGAGCAGATTCCAGCTGCTTATTGACGCGAGTGCCCAATTGCGATAATCCGCGGCGCCTCCTCGGATATTCCTCATCATCGCATTTTTTTTCTCATTGTTCGTCTACATCATTCTTTTTTCTTCTATGTCATCATCCTTCCCAATATTAACATCCGCTCGGTGTCAAAGGACCCTTCAAAACTTTTGTGTTTTTATTCCTGTATTGAATGTATCCCGGATTAATATCTCATAATTGACTCGCAAACACAAAGGTCAAAGGGCCTCCGTTTTTTTTCCCCCTTCTCCTCCCCTCCATTATTATTTATACACCCCCGCCCTCTATACGCGCATTTTTTAATTAAAGCAAATACAATACCATTCAAAGAACGGAAGTGCGCACACAATAATAATAAAAAAAAATACTTATAATAATAGAAAATTCTTTGAATGATCGAACTGGTAAACTTTGCTCGCGCACTCTCAAAATTCCCGGGATTTCGGAGAGCGCCGGAACCGGAAGTGGCGGAAAAACTTTAAATAATTCTATAAGGATTTCCAAACTATTTTTTTTGTTTCGTTCCATTGTGCGCATTACTTCAGAGCCGGCTGGATTTTAATTGATAAGTTTTGAAAGCTCGTCGAGAGGTTCCCTTCTTTTGTTCGCGGTGATGAATATTTAATTGAATTTTGATTTATTTTCGGAGCGGGGTGGCTCTTTCAATGCGAAACCGAAACCGCGTTTCGGCTTTACTTTTAGTAGGTTATAAGAGCCCTCTGGGATCTGTGGAACGGGAAGTCTAAGATATTGATACTTCATTAAAACTAATACAATTCGTATTCTCTTCTCGAAATCTATAATTCACCAAAAACTCTATTATTAATTACTGTTCAGTTTGTAGTGATTTAATCAAAACAATTTTGACACAAATTCCACAATTAAACTTCAGATTTGACAATTTATCTGTCATAGTTATGAACAAATCAATAATTGTACAAAATTGTAATAAAATAAAGTTTAAAGTAATAATAATTAGCTGCAAATTTAATTAATTTCTTAAATTGTAGCAAGTAAATTAGTCATCTCCATTTGAACTGTCAGATTTGACAATTTATCTGTCATAGATGTAAACAAAACAATAATTGTACA
>NW_017097566.1:5515-5813 GCF_001412225.1 Nicrophorus vespilloides | reverse complement strand
TTTTCAATAATAATTAGCTGCAAATTTGATTAATTACTTAATAAACATGTCATCTCCATATCAACTGTCAGATTTGACAATATATCTGTCATAGATGTAAACAAAACAATAATTCTACAAAATTCTAAAATAATAAATTTGTTATTAAAGTGACTAATTTTCAATAATAATTAGCTGCAAATTTGATTAATTACTTAATAAACATATCATCTCCATATCAACTGTCAGATTTGACAATTTATCTGTCATAGATGTGAACAATAATTCTACAAAATTCTAAAAAATTAAAGTTGTTATT
>NW_017097566.1:0-5491 GCF_001412225.1 Nicrophorus vespilloides | reverse complement strand
GCTGCAAATTTTATTAATTACTTAATAAACATGTCATCTTCATATCAACTGTCAGATTTGACAATTTATCTGTCATAGATGTAAACAAAACAATAATTGTACAAAATTCTAAAAAATTAAAGTTGTTATTAAAGTGACTAATTTTCAATAATAATTAGCTGCAAATTTGATTAATTACTTAATAAACATGTCATCTCCATATCAACTGTCAGATTTGACAATTTATCTGTCATAGATGTGAACAAAACAATAATTGTACAAAATTCTACAAAAATAAAGTTTTTATTAAAGTGACTAATTTGTAATAATAATTAGCTGCAAATTTAATTAATTTCTTAATTGTAAGCAACTTAATTGTAAGTCACCTTCATTTGAAATGTCAGATTTGGCAATTTAACTGTCATAGAAGTAAACAAATTATTTATATTAACGTGAACCACGTTTTGGGTAACAAAAGATAATTAATAAAACATTAATTACAAATATTTGAGTTATAATTAAATTAATATAACATTATTTGTTTATAACAACAAACTTACTGCAAGCTTGCGTGCGTCATCGGTTGCATAAAGTTAAATTAATATTGTTATTAAGATTAAAAAAAAAGTAAAGTAAATATGATTATAAATTTATTTACGTATTTTTAGATTAAGAGAAGATTATAAATTGTCTTGAAAAACTTGTTATTCTCGATAATTTACTTATAATTAAATCAATTAAGAATGAAAACAAAAGATATTTATTGGATTCTGAAAATGGTAACAAACAATTTAACAATTTAAACAACTAAAGTGGAGATAATTTTACAAGAATAGAACGAGAAACGTCAATATTAATAAGATTAAAAGCTCAATAAAATCAAGTCGACTGGTTAATAAACAATTGCTTAATGAGTTTGATAATCTGCAGCTTTCATTCCCGTTCCTCTCGTATCAACAACATTAATTTATTGTACATATTATACACACACATATTTTTTATCGCATCGTCGTTACCAGTTTTCCGTTATTCCTGTTTTATTCTTTCTTTCCTCCTCTTCTACTGCGACGCGAATTAACAGTTCACTTTGGAAAACACATTAATCAACATATCCTTATGTTTTGAAAAACAATTGAAGAAAAGGAAAAACAAACAATTTAAAGTTGTTATTTTCACTTGTTGCTATGGTTATTTTAGTAATGTACTTTAATTATATGAAATTAGCTTACTCAGATATTTATTTTTTTTTACATATTTAAGTCTTTTTTTTTGTATTAATTGCTTTAGTAAAAAAAATTGTAATTAAATATTTGAATTAATTTTGTTTGCTTTTCCCAACTGTTTCGTTCTCTGTTCATCCCTATTACTTATTCCGTACACAACCTTTTCGTATCTATATGAAAAAGCAAATAAATCTGGGAATTAAATTCGACCAAAAAGTATATATTTTTGTTACGTTTAATGAAGTCGTTCATTAAACTTTAGGCCGTGAACGAAATAAATCATTCCCGATACAAGAAAATAAAGAAAATTCGAGAATTGTATAAAAAGAAACAAAATCGAAACGAAACAAAAAACGACGTGGAAAATATGGCGGAAAAAGAGAGCGAAAAAGTGCAAACAAAATGGGGGTTTACAAAAAAATCCTGGGGGTCCGGTCACTTTTCGTGATTAAACTTTGGGGGGTTGAAACGACCCCCCACCCCCCCAAAAACCCACCGGATTTGGGGGGTTGTTGGTTGCGTCGAGTCCGAGCGACGGCCAAAAAGGCAATACACGCGAACGAAAACAAACAAAACGAAACGAAAAAAAAAAAAGAAGCATGCCATGAAACAACAGCCGCATCACAAAACCTAACCCAACTTTTTTTTTTGTTCCGTTGTTTTTATTTTCATAATTTGGCAACTTTGAAATCACGGAAAAATTATGCAACGCAGCAAAATTACGAACTAATTAAATTATTTTCCAATTAAAAATTTTAAATGTATTATTTTCGTTTTGTAATTTAGTTAAGTTGCAATTAATTTCATTTTTCCAATTAAAACTTTGTACGCAAAATTTTTATTTAATTGCTGTTGAAAAATATTAAAAATATTTGTAATAATTATAGTTTTTAAAGTATGAATCATTAAGATTCTTAATAACTTAATTAGCTAGTCTATATTTAACATGATTTATAATTGAAACTCAAAGTTTTTCTTATGGATTTATCGAAATTACAAAAATTCTAAATATTTTTACTAATTTATAAAATGATTTTCTGTAAGCGACAGCGAAACAATCGGCTCAGAACTGTTTAGATAAACAACAGTTGTTTTCGCCTTATGCAAGTTTATATAATCGTTACAAAATGTACTTATATATAGATATAGAGTTAGTGTGCATGCGAGTCGGCAAGACATTGAAAAGTGCAACGAACTCTCCAACACGGATTTCGTAATCTATCCTAGTAGTAGCAAAAGGCAATTCGCGCGCGCGGTTTAGTTTCGAGCACTATTTTTTTTTGTTCTTTACTAATATACCAATTGCGAGATACCTTCTACAGGTATGCACGAATGTTTTAATTATTCGCAATAATCGCAATAATACAAAAATTTTGGAATTTCTGCTGCAAATTTTTTTCACTTCCAGAAACGTACAACTTTCACTCAGCAAAAATATTTATGGCACGAATTATTCACATTGAATATATAATACGTGCACTGTACCCACTTTATTATATTATTGTTGTTGTTAAATTAACGGCGAGTTAAAATATGCGCATGGCATTATCGAGTAACAAATAACATACAAAGATTATGGACAAAAGCAAGAATTTATGAGCGATTCGCATATTATTATTATAATTATAATTAATCAAGCACAGATCATAAAGCAATTGTTTTAATTTTTTTGTTTCGCGTAAACAAAAAACTCTAGATTCATATTATTAGATTTTTATACAAGTCAACAATACTCATGATAAACCATCGACATTATGTCGACTCAAATCTTAAGTGGTTTAAATTGGCTATAAAATTAACTTCAATTATGGCCTTCGCGCTAAAAAACACGCTAAACTTTGCATTTGCATTACGCAATTACGTAACTCTTAACATTTTTTCTCCAGCTAGAATTTATCAAATAAAAAAATAAATTTTTATATATTTATATAATTTATTAATGAAAACTCATAAATAATTCTGTTATTTTCTTATTTTTTTTTTCGTTCATCAAGAATTTTGTCAAACAGTTAATGAAAACATGAATACAAAACAACTACAGTTAAATTAAGTTCGTTAAAATTTAACAAATCTGAAAAAAGTACAGAAATTTCCCAAATTAATTTTATTTCTTATTACTTTTAATTGGATAAATTTTGAATTTTTTACATTTTTTTATTAATACGAGGAAATAGATTTAAAATTATTTAATTACAATATAAATCTTTGATTAAATTTTAATATTTCTAAAAGTGGACAAAAAAAAAGCTTTATTCACAAAATATTAACGAAATCATATTTTTTTAAATGAAATTGAAGTTATATTATAAATCTTGACTTTAAAAGACGCACAGATTCTCGCATTTATCCGAAAATCATGAATTTCGTTCGAGTTTCTCCCCTTTCGCTGTATATTTTTTTTTCTGCTATCGCTGCGCTCCTTTCCACTCTCTCAGCATTGTTTCCGCCGCGAATTTTATTAAAATTACGAGAGAATGTCGTAGTAATCAGGAAGGATTAGGGCAGGGACTTCCATCTAAAATTGGTTTTCAATTGGGGAATGAAAAGAAGAGGAAATAAGAGGAAGTAGGAAAAAAAAAAGCGATCGCTCAATCTTAATTACGACGCCTGCTTGCGCGGAAATCTTCACCGTTCGCATTGCACGGAGAAGTGGAAGAAGAAAGCCCTTTGTTCGCGTTTTAGAGCGGCGCGCGCGAAAATTAAAAATCCAATCTGTTTTAATTTATATTAGAGAGAGAGTGAAGACACAAAAAAAAAGAATTAAAGTTCGAAAGAGAGAGTGAGATGATCAAAATTTAAGTTAAATGGAGGAAGATGGAGAGATGAAAAGGGAGTAATAATCGTTGGGCGAGAGATAATAAAGTGGAAACGGAAAGAATGATTGCGTGCCCTTTAAATTACCGGAGGTTGAAATTAATAATATAAGGGAGGAAAAATTTGTAAAAAAAATAAATAGAGGAGGACCGAAGAAGCGATCCATTATAAACGCACCCGGCCAAAGACAAAAATTAATTACCCTCCTGGTTGTTATTATGCGATTTTCGAAATGGTCCCTTTTTACGGCGTGGCGATTAATTTCGAAAATGGCCGTCGTTTGTTTAGTGTGCGTTGCGTTTGTCTTGTCTTCTCTTTTTTTTGTTCTCTCTCTTTCTCTATATATATATGCGTTTCGTTTATGTTTTTTTGTTTTTTTTTTATAGTAGTGTTGCATACGGAAGGGTTGATATAGAGAAGGGTTATGTGGACCAATCGCAGCTGGCCGTTTCGAAAAAAGGGGTTGGAGTGTTCCGGCACAAAATGCGATCGGCGATTTGCGTTTGATTATTTGGTTTATTTCAGGCTGGGGGGGAAAAAAAATTAACGTTCATGAGATGCGAAAGGGTGCAGCAGTATTGTCCAGCGACATCCCCCAATCGCCCCAATTTGGTTTTATTTAGATGGGGACACTCTATCTGCTAACGTGATTATCGTGGACATCTAATTTTCATCCGAAATGGATTGACGCTGTAAAACATCGTTTATTTTGTTAACGATACTTTCATTCGAAACTTTAACGCATTAAATATTTACGATTATTTGCATGCATTTCGATGAAATCATACTTTGTAGGGTATAGAACACTGCCACGTGGCACACCACAAATTAAAACAAAAGAACTTCCATAGCCTAGTTACTTTAATATTTTCAATATTACATATTATACAAAAATAAACAAAAAGTATCAGAAATTTACATTTTTCTAAGAACTTTTTATTAATAATAATCAAAATTTCAATTTATTTCCTAACGTTTTGTTAATTCCAAACTTTAACGCATAAATATTTGCTATTATTTCCATGCATTTCGATGAAATCTTATTTTGTAGGGTAAAGAACATTGCCACGTGGCACAACACAAATTAAAACAAAAGAGCTTCCATAACCTCATGAAAAAATATTTTCAATATTGAATTTGTTTACATATTATTGAAAATTAACAAAAAGTATCAGAAACTTACAATTTTCTAAGAAGATTTAACTAATAATTTCAATTTATTTCCTAACTTTATGTTCATTCCAAACTTTAACGCATAAATATTTGCTATTATTTCCATACATTTCCATAAAATCATATTTTTCCAAATTGTGAAATTAGATCGTTCGAAAAAGCAGTATTTTCACATTTCATTGATTTACTCGATAACTATAATAGATGGAATGAATCCAAAAGATGCATATGAAAGCTGAATGTTTGGGGAATCTAGTAAGTATCGATATATTACTGTGGTTTTAGCCGTTTGGCTGTAATTC
>NW_017097565.1:0-4103 GCF_001412225.1 Nicrophorus vespilloides | reverse complement strand
AAGGGTGAAGGAGGAAAAGGCTCGAGCAGATAAAAATGAAGAGAACGAAAGGGAACTAAAAAGGAAAGAAGCCAAAAAGTCGGAAAGGGTGAAGGAGGAAAAGGCTCGAGCAGCTAAAAATGAAGAGAACGAAAGAAACTAAAAAGGAAAGAAGCCAAAATCGGAAAGGTGAAGGAGGAAAAGGCTCGAGCATTAAAAATGAAGAGAACGAAAGGGAACTAAAAAGGAAAGAAGCCAAAAAGTCGGAAAGGGTGAAGGAGGAAAAGGCTCGAGCAGATAAAAATGAAGAGAACGAAAGGGAACTAAAAAGAAAGAAGCCAAAAAGTCGGAAAGGGTGAAGGAGGAAAAGGCTCGAGCAGCTAAAAATGAAGAGAAGGAAAGGAAACGCAAGAGGGAAGAAGAGGAAGACAAAATAACGGAAAGGAAGAAGGAGTTGGACATACAAATTGCAAGTATGAGGAAAGTGCAAAAAGAAAAGGAGGTAAAGAAACAGAATGATGTACAAATTAAGACCAAGGGAGAAAAATCGGAAAGGGAGAAGGAGTTGGACATCCAAATTGCAAATATGAGGAAAGAGCAAAAAGAAAGAAGGAAAAGGCTCGTCAAGCTAAAAATGAAGAGAAGGAAAGGAAACGCAAGAGGGAAGATGAGGAGGAAAAATTAACGGAAGAAGAAGCGAAACAAATCGATGAGATGTTGTTACAAACAGAGGACGATTTAGAAGACATGATTTTACAAATAGAACAACATTTATTCAATACATAATTAGTAGATAGGCATTTCTTGTAAATTTGATGTATTTTTTCTATTTAATATATATTTTCTATAAAAAGCTAAATTTTCTTGTTACATTTATTTTTTCTCATATTTCAGGAGTTTTTATTTTCAGTATATATTTGCATTATCATAATTAGTGTAGTATCAATGAATTGCAATAAAAAAGAATTAAATATTTAAAAACAAATTAATTTGTTATTTGATCACGAGATGGCGCTTCTCGTCAATTTTTCCCCATTAACTCGCTTGCTTGTTTCAATTAGCTGTGGCTTGTTTTGACAGTGAAAACAAGTCCAACTCATTCATTTGTAAATTTGACTTCCATAACTTCATCTTTTTAATGAAAGCTTTTACTTTGTCTTTTTGAACAAGTAGATGCATTTGTGATCCCTGCATTGATTTATTCAAACTGCTGAATTTTCCAAAAATTTCAACCATATAGGCAAGTTTAACAAGGAAATTATCGTTCGTCCATTTTTATAATTTTTGTAAAAATGTTGTTAAGTTCCTCGCTCATATTTTTTTACACTAGAGCTATGAAGCATACAGTGCGTCCAGATAGCATGTGGTGCTTTCTTTTTAACTAATGCTTGAAGACCTGTTTTGTGTCCGGACATTGAGTGAGCTCCGTCAGCACACAGTCCAATGCAATTATTCCACGTTATGTCGTTTTCTTAAAAAAAACTGTCCATTATATTAAAAATTTTAATGGATGTGGTCTTTCCAGGAATGGGTTTGCAAAATAATATATCTTCTAGTTTATTATTTTCCACAACATATCGAACATATACAATTAAAAGGGCATCTTTAGCTATACTCGTTGCCTCATCTACTTGTATGGCGAATTTCAAAATACGCAGCCGAGAAACTAATTGATTGTAAATATCTTCAGATATATCATTGATTCTTCTTCCGACTGTATTATCAGCAAGCGGAATTTGTCTCAACTGTTTTGCATATGATTCGAACATTATGCGAACCATATCAATAGCTGCTGGTAAAATTAGAGTTTCTTACATTTTGAGATTCGGTAAGAGACATGGTACGAAGCCAATAATCCATTTGGTGTTACAAAAAGAATTTTTTGAATGTTTGCTTTTGATTATTAAGCTCATCCAATTTTCTTTGAAAAAATTCTATGGGCTTATCAACATATTCAGAATGTAGAGTTCCATGGTGCCGTTTTAATTTGACTGGTATCATACTATCTGAAGCCAAAACTTTCGAGCACAACAAATATATTGGTTTTCCAAGCCATCTATACTAACAGAATCATAATGATAAATAGTATGAACTGTGTTGTCTTTTGTTGGGAGCTTTACTTCCTTGTTCTTTTTTGCTTTTATTCCCACTAGTATTAGCATCATCATGATTGTTTGATTATTGACTTTTCTCTTGCAACCACTCAAAAATTTATCCATTCGACTAAAAAATATTTTATTGATATATACTAATGATTATTTTCAGAAAGAAATCACGTCAAAAATAATTTAAAAAAACAAAATCACACCCTGTTGTCACGCTTCAGTTGACACTAGCTACGAGTGACATTTCAATTTGAGGTTATTGTTTTCATGCACTGAATTTTCATTGTTACGTTAAGATATGAAGTTTTATTTATTTGAAGATATTATGGTATAAAAGTCAATAGGTTTTGGGACTAGAACTGGGATGAAAAGTGATAGGGTGTGGTGTTCATGGTATGATATGAGAGATGCGAGTCGGCCTTGGGAGTTTTTTTTTAAAGAATTCATGGATGTTATTGATGTTTGTAGTGGAGTCGTAGGAATTTTTTGTATACATTTCAGTTCAAATTGGAGGATTAAGAGATTGAGAAGTTGAGAGGAGCGGATTCTGGTGTGGCTAAATGTAATGAGTTGAGATTTGGAGGGGTTGGGTTTTATCCGCCATCTTATCATTCATGATTTCAGATTATGACAACATACTTGAAGATTCTTAATGGCGTTGGTGGCGAAGCAATCGGATGACTAGATAACTGTGTCATCGGCGTTTTGCTGGATGTGAGAGTAAGAGAATAAGGGTGGACAGGGTTTGGGATGTCTGAGCAGAAGATGTTGAAGGGGTTGAAAAGACGTTTCCAATTGTGATGAATACGGATCTGTTGAGGAGGTGTGTTAGGTAATCGGGGAAGTTGAGGTGGATGAGCTTGTAGATCAGGCCATTAAACCACACAGTATGAAATGCACTGTGTATATCAAGAAAATGCGGGGGTGTGCCGGCGGAAGTTTACAGAGTTTATGATGTGGTTGCTTAGGTTGAGGATTGCATGCTGGGTGCGGTGTGGCAAGTGAAGCAGTATTGGTGTGATGGGATGTTGTGGGAAGAGCAGTGGTTGAGGATTCTTTTGTAAATTATTTTTTCCAGTTCACCTAGAACTGGGAGTAGTGAAATGGGGCGATAATATTCGGGGAGCGTGGGGTCTTTCCCGTATTTGTAGATCATGTCGATCAAGGCATGCTTTCAGGGATTTGCCTAAACTTAGGTCAGAGTTAAATATTATACGTAACCAATTTTGAGCTGTCTTCGAGAGCTTCTGCACAAAAGACCATGTGTTGCGGTTTTTTCCGGAAGCCTCGATGATAAACCGGATTTCATCCGGGATATTCACTGGTGGTGAAGTACGAAATGAACCGTGGGCGTGCATGCTACTACGGTCATATTGCCTTATTCGTCAAATAGCGGGTACCTCAGTCTGTAGGCGTTCCTGAAGCAACTGACGAAGACCACCGATTTCTCAGAGGCGAGCGGAAACGGGCACGCCTTAATAGTTTATATCGAAATCCCGACAACCAAAATCCCGACATTCGAAATCCAGACTGTAACGAAATCACGACTTACTAATTATTATAATTTATACAATAACATTTTTAAATTCCGTAGTCACCATCTACTATTATTTAATATTAATAACAATAAATTAATTTTAATTTAGAATATTTTTTTAATTTTAAGGTTTTTTTAAGTAAATGTAAACAAATACAATAATAATAAAGATATATTGTTATTAATAGTTAATAATAACAATTAATAATCTGGATCTCACATTGTCCGAGGTGAAAAAACATATATTGTTCAAAACGTTTGATGCATTGTTTTGTGATTCTTGTTTTGATGCATTGATTGCTGCCAGCTCCATGTCAGTCAATATTTTAGATCGATTTAATACCATGCCGTTTCCTTGAGCATAATCACTTAGGTCTTCAAATAATCTCCTATACATTCCCTCCGTTTTATGTGTCATTAGAGCATATACTAAAGGCAAAAGGATTCAGAACTCCTGTGCGCGTTTTGTGTATGGCTTGAAT
>NW_017097564.1:5091-12731 GCF_001412225.1 Nicrophorus vespilloides | reverse complement strand
AAGACGTCCAGGGTGGGATCCCTGACGACAATTGCCGCACCAGGAGGGCTTCCCCCGGAGAGGAAGGACCTGTAAACGATGGGGAACCCAAGGAGGGCCCCGGCCCTAGCATGCGGCTCCTGGATCAGGGCCACATGAACCTCATGAAGCTCCATATAAACAGACAGCTCCTTAGCCGTCCTCACCGCCCGACCGCAATTCAGCTGCACCACTCTTAGTTCCGGGCCCATGGCACTACCGACACCCCCGCGAGCCGAACTACTAGTATGTAGTTCGGCGAATCACTCTGTCCCTCGCGTTAATATACTCCGGGCACATAGCGGATCTACTCGGGTGGTAAATATCAGCCCGTCCAGCCCTATGACAGTTTACGCACGTCAGATCGCACACCTCCCTCTCGCACGCCATGGACTTATGTCCCGCCAACCCGCACCTGTTACACAACTCGATTGTTTCTTTGCATTCGCTCTGGCGATGCCCGTACCCCTGGCAGCGGTAACACCTCATGACATCTATATGGTCCCGCACACCCAGACTCTGCCAGAAGGCACAGACTGTCTTCCTCCTGAGCAACTCTGCCCTAAGCTCCGCGGAGACCTCAATAACAGTGCCACCCCTGGTACGCGCCACGACCTTAGCTCCAACCCACAAACCAACCGGCATGTCGTTCTTCTCCTTTAACTCCGTTAGGATATCCTCATCGGAATATCCGTCAATGAAACCTCCAAGGCCCGCCACCAACACCTTCGGCCTCATCCTCCTGGGAGGTTCAGCCTCCAGACCACTAGCCGCGAACCCACCAGACCCCCGGATGACCGCCATCTCCTCAGCACTAGCCGCCTCGATGACGACCCCATCCTTTGCCAGCCTCATCTTGAGGCTGCTCACCGTTTTAACTCTGGGTCTCACCTCAGCGAGCACCTTATCCCTCACCTGCCGGTTGGTCAGCTTTTTATCACGGTCCCGGACCACCACCACGTTAACCGGGGCGTCCTTCAACGCCGCGATCCTCTCGCCCGTAGTAGGCGGAGGCCTCTCCTCGACCGGCTGCCGAGCAGCTTTGGCCTTAGCCTTATCCGCGTACGTTACGCCTACGGGCCGCGGCCCGCCACCAGCACTTTCAGCATCACGCCCCCCCGCGGAGATCCCACGCTCCAGCAACCGCGTTACCAGTTCCAGTTTCGCATCGGATGCCCTCAGGCGCGCCACCAGCTCCATGATAATTGCGCCAAACCACTCATGTCCCTTCACCAACTTCTTTCCGAGCGGCCCGAGCACCTCCTTGAGGTCCAAAAAGTATGCCGCTTGCTTCGCGGTCACCATCGCCACCGTTACCTCCTCCCCTTCGTATACGACTCCCGAACCGTCCCAGGTCATTGAAGGCAAGGACGCCATACTGCCACCAGCGGTACTCATGCCAGCGGCGCTAACCGCGCCCACATCCTCCGCCTCAGACTCGCTAATTGACGGCGGCGGTGCAACCGTAGACCCCGGCGCCGTAGACCCCGTAGAAATCCGCCCGGCCCTTTCGGACGTCTTCGACGTCCGGGCCGTCGTGATTTTCTTAGACATCGAAAATAAAAATTCCCGGGAAAAAGTTGAAAAAAAAAAAAAAAAGTTGGCCCTTTGGCCCTTAAGGGACCTTGGGGGTGGCCCTAGGCTGGCCCTGCACCGGCCCTGAGGGGTGCCGGTCAAGGGTGATGGCTAAAAACAAAGAAAAACGCGAGTAGGGCCTTACGCGCAGCGAAGGGCTCGCGATATTTGGAAAGGGCTAAGGGGGTGAAGCCCCCTGAGTCCAAGGGGCGCGAAATAAGGGAAAAAATAAAAGTAAAAATAAAAATAAAGGAAAAATAAAATTGGTCAAGATGACCACTCCTGGTGGGGGTCCACCTGGCCGGTGGTCAGTCCACTTCTCAACCACCGAACAGACGGCACCAAGGGTCAACACTGCTTGGTACTATTAAGGGGGATGAATTTTTCCCGGTAAGTCCGAAAGCGCACCCCGTTCGTGCGCTGACCACCGGTCAAATGTAAGGGGTCAAGAAGCTAGGGTACTCCCCCCTTCGAGCCGCGATGCCCAATTAGTTAAGATTGGACGTCCAATCAACAATTGCCGCGGTGCAATTAGAAATGAATTTAAATGAAGGTGGGGGGAGTATGATTCCCAGGGGGGTGCAAGTGCTGACCAAAGGTCTGCAGGCCGAGACGGTCAGTGGAGGATCCGCGTCCAGCCCCAAGTCCAGGCTTATGCCCACGAACCCGGGATACCGCGACGAAGACGTCCCCGACGATGACGTCACCAGCGTACGGACTTGACCTGTTGGTCAGTTGTCGCAGCTGGTCAGGTGAGTGTTGATGCGGCTTTAGAAATCAGCCCAAGTCCGGATGGACGCGGTTGGGCGGAGGGGGGGAGACGGCGTCGCGCCGCCTGCACTTCGCAACACGTGTGACGAAGTCCGACCGCCGAGGTTCGACTCCCAGACCAGATGGAGCCGGTCGGCCGCAACAAATCACGAAAATTTTTCTAAGTCCGAAATCTGCTGAGTCACGGTCCGCTACGTCAGACCAACTACGACACCTGACACCGCCGCCTGACCGCCACCCGGCATCACTACACCCTTCTCTATGAACCCCGACAACACCTCGGCTCGCGCATTCGCGGCCTTAACCTCGCCCACCAATTCCTGGATCGCCGTAGCGAACCAGGTTACACCGACCGTCAACGCCGCAGTCAGCTCCGGGGTCGGACAAGACCTCCCCAAGAGCCCGATATATTCCTCCAGTCGGGTCTGGACCAAAGCGACGTTCACGCTGCCACCCTCCGGGGCCATCACGCTCCCGTACGGCATATCCCAAGTCATACCAAGGGAAACCATGCTTCCCCCGGCCGTACTCCTACCCGCAAGACCACCACCAGTAATACTGCTAGCGGCATCCTCGTTCTCCGACTCTTACAACACCGCTCACCCGTCTCCTCGGCGGGTCCATCTCAAGCCCGGTAACCTTTCCGGGCTTTCCCGAGGTCTTGGTCTCGCGGCCCTTTTTGGGAACGGTTCCCTTAGCAGCGGACATAATTTTTTGTCACAGAAAATCCCTTGAATAAAAATAAAAATTCCCGAAGAATTCCCGAAAAAGTTCAAAAAAAAAGTTGGCCCTTATGGGGCCTTAGGGTTGGCCCTTAGGTAGCCCTGCACCGGCCCTGAGGGGCGCCGGTCAGTGGTGGTGGCCTATCGGAAGAAAAAACGCGCGAAAGGGGCGCTAACGAAAGCGAAGGGCTCGCGATGTTGTGTAGGGCTGAGCGGCTGTGCAGGGCTGAGCGGGCGAGGCCCGGTCAGTCCAAGGGATCGCGGCGAAATAAGGGTTAAAATAAAAATAAAATAACGATTGGTCAGAAATGACCACCCGAGGGGGGGGTCCACCCGACCAGTGGTCAAGCACCTCAAAACCACCCGGACGGACGGCACCAAGGGTCAAGCGCCAGAAACTATTGAAAGGGGGACAAAAGAAAAATTTAAGGTCAGTACGCGCGCACCCCGTCAGTGCGGCGGCCACCTTGCTAATTAGGGGAAATTAAAAATTAGGGCACTCCCCCCCTCGAGCACGCGGTGCTCAATTAAGATTGAATTGGCTTGACCAATTCATCCAATCGCCGCGGCACGAGAGAAAAAAGAGAAGTTAAATTAGAGATCAAGTGAGGTGGGGGGAGTGGCGATCCCAGGGGGTAATAGCGCCTGACCAGTGGTCTGCAGGCCAAGACTCGGCCAGGGGGTATCTCGGCGCACGAACAGCTGGCCGGACTTAGCCCCAGGTAACCCGGGGCTACTCGACAGAAACTTCGACGACGGCGTCGAAGGCGCGTTGACCACCGTTGGTCACTAAGTAGAAAATCGCCCGAGTCCGGATGGACGCGCCTCGGGGAGGAAGGGGCTCGATGCCGGACCGCCAAATATGATCGCAACTAATTGCGCAACCCGACCGTCGGGCAGCGAGACTTGACCGAAGGATGGAGCGTGGTCAATGGTAATATGCGCCGCGAATTAATTTGCGCTATGTGACGTAGCGCTCCGCACTACAGAAACGCGCTCCAAAATCTGGAGCGGCGAACAGCTGGCCGTGATAAGCAAAAACATCGGCTCCAGAAAAAACTCGCACGCTATTGCTCTCGCCGGTACGTCCGCTTCGCTCAGCCGCTGAACGAAGAGTGAGTAGATAAGGACATGTAGAATGATGTGCTCGGTCTCCTGAAGGGATTCCTCGCCAAGCGCCTGGTTGCAAAAGCTTTGCCTGGCCGGGGTCCAAGTGACCCCGCCGCAAGGTTCCGAAGAAGCTTACGGGCCTACACGGGATAGGTCGGCTAGCCTGGCTCAGGATGGTGGGACCGCCACACCCCATGATAGAGATAGTGGGTCCGCGATAGACGCACTTCTCTATCCCCTGCCTGTCCGGCAGGCCAAGCAGGTACTCTCCCCGAGGGGAAAGCACATACCGAGCCCCCGGGTAAGGACTCCTCCAACAGCTGAAAACATACACAAATAAAAGAAAAACCGCATACGTGTAAAGAAACCCGGCCCCTTCCCGCTTAACGCACCATAAAGTAAAATAAAGTTACTGCATCCAAAGAAAATAGACACTAAGCAAAACCCAAAAATAAGACCACCAGCGGGAGGGGAAAAACCCACGATTAATCGCACCGCAAAACGACCATCAAAATCACTAGTCATTCCAACCAAAATAAAATAATAATAATATAAAACAAAATAACGCAATGAAACCGCAAAACAGAACACCCGCATAGAAAAGAAAATAAGCAAAAGTCGTAACAAAATCAAAGAAACAAGTTAAATAATACAAATCATAATAAAATAGAACCAAAATAAAATTGAAAGAAAATTAAAGAAAAACCAAAGAAAAACCTTTTCAGGAACCAAATCCGAACCCACAAATTATAACCAAGAATAACCAAAAATAACCGAAACTCAGTCAATCTCATTCTGAGGCCACGGAGCCCTCCGAAGAGCCAACGCCTCTCTGGAGAACCTGCTCAGCGCACTCATGCCAGCGTCACTCGACACCAACCTACTCAGGTCAATAACCCCCCACCCCCCCCTGCACTAACATGCGTCATTATCCCACACCTGTCCCTCAACTCATTATAGCGCACACAGCTCAAAAGCACGTGGAACGCCGTCTCCTCCTCAGCACCACATGCACACCCCGGATCCTCGGCAGCTCCGTCACCACGCTCGCTGGTAAGCATTAAAGCTCCCATGCCCCGTTAGGAAGAACACTGTGTGTAAGTCAGGCATAAACCTGCCCAAGTCCCGGCCCAAAGGCCCTCTGATATACGCAAACAAGGTCCTACCCTTGTCAGACGTCTCCCACCGTCGCTGCCACAGATCCACCACCCGCGCACTCGACCACCTTCTCCACACAAGTCTGGTCGCACCAACAGGCGCGTCTTCCCATCCCCTTGGCAGGCGAAGGTCCAGGCCATGCCTGGCCATCGCTCTGCAGTACAGCGCCGTCAACTGGAGGTCCTGAGGCGGCGCCCCGGCCAACACCTCGAGCGCCTGAGTGGATACCGTCCTGCAGGACGGAACCACCGCGCGCAACAACACCCGGTGGACAGAATGCAAAGTCCTCCTCGCGAAGGTGTTCTCCAATGCGTCACCCCAGAAGGCAATGCCATACGCTACCGCTGGCAGAAACACCATCCTGTATACACTCCGTACATACGCAGGCCGCCCCCCACCCCAACAGGCACGCAGTGAGCTACTCAGTCCACCCACCAGCGGGCCCACCCTGGGAAGGAGAGCCTTAAAATGGGGAACAAGAGTAGCGCCTAGACCTATAACAACACCGAGGTACTTAATCGACTTAGCGTGCGTCACCGAAACGTCACCTATCCGCACAAGGGGATTCCTCCCCAAACACACACCCTTAAGTCTTAACATCGCCGTTTTAGTCGGGGACAACGGGACTCCCGCGCGATCACTCCACCCCAAGACGCACCGCAGATACCTCTCCGAGGCCAGCTCGATGTCGTTCCTTGTCGTACCGGCAATACAGGCGACGAGATCATCCGCGTACGCGATGCACGCAAACCCCTCGCCGCTCAACTCGATCAGCAGATCGTCCATCGCAACGTTCCACATGAAGGGCCCGACCACAGATCCCTGAGTGCAACCCCTTCTCAGGACCCGGACCAATCTTCCGTAACCCCCCTGGACCACCACAGTTCTGTCGCACAGGTAGGATCGCCAAACCCCCAGCAGCCGCTCCGGGCATCCCCTTCGAGCCAAAGCCCTCAGGAAGTAGCCGTGCTCCAGCCGATCGAAAGCACTCTGGAAGTCGGTCTGTAGCGCGTACAGTCGACGCACATCACACCCACTAATCTTCTTCTTCAGCTCAATCAGTGCACTGATTGTGGATCTTTCCTCGACGAACCCATGCTGTGACTCATTGAAGCCCCCTATCCACTCCGCAGTTCGACCCACCAGTACCTTCTCGCACAACTTGCCGCAAACCGGCAGGAGGCTAATCGGCCAGTAGGCCGAGGGGGAACTATCCGGCTTATCTGTGTGCACCTTCTTCAGGATGACCAACCTGGCCCTCTTCCAGTCCACCGGAAAGACTCCGCTCTCCAACACCCCATTGGATACCGCCGTCATGTGCAGGCGCACCACTCCCCAGGCATGCTTTAGCATGTCGGGTAGAATCCCATCGACTCCCGGGCTCTTCCCCGATCGCACACGTCGCACTAACGCGTCCATCTCCTCGACCGTAACTCCGGCCACCGCATCCTCAGTCCCCCGGCACCCCTCCTGCGCCGGAACGCCCTCAGAGTCCAGAAAGACCGAGTCGAGGTAGCGTCCGATATTGTCCTCCCAAGTGCTGGGCTCCGCACCGTCTCCCTCCATCATCGCCAAGGCCGATCGACTTCCGATCTTGCCTCTCGCAAGCTTGTAGACAAGTCCCCAGGGGTTGTTGCCCACCTGCGAGAGGACCATACGTCCCCACGACTCACGCTTGGTCACAGCGCAAAGGTCCTTGTACTTATTCCTGGCAAGGCGGTACGCCGCCAACGCCTCCACTACATCGCGCCCCAACACTCTTCTTCTTTGCACCGCGTGCAACTTATCGCGCACTTCCCGCTTGTAGTGGTCAAGCTTCGGCGTCCACCACGTGAGCTTGGCCCTACGTAGTCCAGCTGTTGGGCGCTTAAGGCACTCCGCCGCAGCCCCAACAAGGCAACTCGTTAACTCACTGATAACAGCGTCCGTGTCCATGCGCGTCCGCCCATCCCCGCACAATGGACTGCGCTCCACAATCTCGCCCACGAGCCTCACGAATCCCGCCCAGTCCGCACCCCGAGGGGTAAAACGGCCAGACGCAACCGGTTCGACGCGCACCGCGAACTCAAATCGCATGTGCACCAGCGAATGGTCACTGGTGCACGCACCCGGCCTGACACGCCACTTCGCGCACACACCCAAATTACCAACCGTAACGTCAATTTCAGAGACCCCTCTCGGGCCCGAGTACGTAGGGGACTACCCCAGTACGTTGTAGACCTCGAGACCCTGGTCACACGCCCACAGCCACTCGGCCAACAACACTCCACGCTGTACCCCTCTCCT
>NW_017097564.1:237-5080 GCF_001412225.1 Nicrophorus vespilloides | reverse complement strand
GTGCTGCACGTTAGCGTCCATGCACAAAAGGAATCGCGATCCCCTTCTGCTACTAACCACAAGGTCCAGCCAGTCAATAAATGGTTCAATGGGTCTGGAAAATCGGCAGTAGACCGATCCCACGACCACACTACCGAACTCACCACTAAGCACAACCGCGACACAATCTTCATGGGGAAAACCCGAAAGCTGCAGGACATCGATGGCCGGATTCCGCACCACAACCGCCGCTCCCGGCGGACTACCCGTCGAGACGAACGAGCGGTACAGCAGCGGGAAACCCAGTAGCGTACCGGCCCTAGCGTAGGGCTCCTGAAGCAGCGCCACATCAATCCCATTTCTCTCCATATAAATGGACACCTCCTTGGCGGACCTCACCGCCCGCATGCAGTTCAACTGCACAACACTGAGGGACCCCCCGCAACGTCATCTTCCGCTATACCCGAGAACTTCCTACGCATAGGTAGTTCTGCGGATAATTCTGTCGCGCGCCGCTAAGTACTCCGGGCAGGACGTCGATCTCGACGTGTGATACACGTCGACCCGCCCCGCCCCGCCGCATGGCAATTCACACATTGAAGCTTGATTGCTTCAACTTCACAAGCCGCAGCCTTGTGTCCAGCAAAGCCGCACCGATTGCAGAGGTCCTGAGCCATCCTGCACTCCCGCTGGAAGTGGCCGTAGCCATGGCAGCGGAAACACCGCATAACATCTACGTGATCCCGCACTCCGAAGCTCTGCCAAAAGGCGAGCACCGTCCTTCTCTTGAGGAGCTCCGACCTCAGGGCAGGAGTCACCTCCAAGATAGTCCCCATCCTGCTGGTCGCAACGATGCGCGCACCCGCCCACAATTCCGCAGGAACATCATTTTTCTCCTTAAGTTCCTTGAGTATTTCTTCCCCAGGGCAGCCCTCCACAATGTCTCCCATCCCGCTTACAATAACCTTCGGCTTAAGCCTGCCCGGCAGTCCCACTTCTAACCCGCTATCCCCAAAGGCCCCGGACTTCCGGAGCTTTTCAATGTCCCCAGGATTCGACGCCTCGATGATTATGGCTTCCCTAGCGAGCCTCATCTTCACCGAGTTAACGTCATCCACTTTGGGTCTTACCACCGCCAAAACTTTGTTCCTAATCTCGGTATTTTTCATTTTCTTTTCTGGGTCTCTAACCACCAGAACATTGGGGACCACTCCCTTAAGCGCATCAATCCTCTCCCCCACAGTGGGAGGAGGAGGCACTTCAACACCCGAGGGGGGGACCCTCGCCTTATCCGCATAAGTAGTACCGCGCACAGTACCACCAGAAACACCGCTAGAGACCGCCGCCTGACCACCGCTCGGCACGACCACGCCCTTCTCTATCATCGCCGACAATACTTCGGCACGCGCGTTGGCGGCCTTCACTTCCCCGACAAGCTCCTGGATCGCCGTGGCAAACCAGGTAACCCCCACCGTCAGCGTCGCAGTCATCTCCGGGGTCGGACAATTCATCCCCAGGAGCCCGATATACTCCAACCGGGTATACACAAGCGCGACATTCACGCCGCCACCCTCCGGGGCCATCACACTCCCGTACGGCATATCCCATGTCATGCCGAGAGAGGCCATGCTTCCCCAGGCCGTACTTCTACCCGCAAGCACACCACCAGTAACACTGCTGGCAGCATCCTCATTCTCTGATTCGCTCACCACCCCGCTGACCCGCCTCCTCGGCGGTGGCGGATCCATCTCAAGCCCGGCAACCTTTCCGGCCCTCCCCGAGGTTTTCGTTTCACGGCCCTTTTTGGGAACGGTTCCCTTGGAAGCAGACATGTTTTTATGTCTCGAAAAAACCCTTGGGTAAAAATAAAATTTCCCGAAAAATTCCCGAAAAGTTTGAAAAAAAAAGTTGGCCCTTAAGGGACCTTAGGGTTGGCCCTTAGGTAGCCCTGCACCGGCCCTGAAGGGCGCCGGTCAGTGGTGATGACCTAACACAAGAAAAAACGCGAAGAAGGGGCACTAATGTAAGCGAAGGGCTCGGATGTTGTAGAAGGGCTGAGCGGGTGAGGCCCGGTCAGTCCAAGGGGTCGCGACAGATAGGGGTGGAAAATAAAATAACTAAAATAAAATAAAAGAAAAACCAAAACCGCGCAAGGGGCACTAACGAGCTAAGGGCCCGAGATGTAAAATAGGGCTGAGCGGGTGAGGCCCGGTCAGTCCAAGGGGTCGCGACGAGTTAGGGCTACAGTGAAATTAAAAATAAATGTTGGTCAAAATGACCACCCAGGGGAGGGGGTCCACCCGACCAGTGGTCAAGCACCTCGAAGACCACCCGGACGGACGGCACCAAGGGTCAAGCGCCGGAGACTATTGAAAAGGGGGCAAAAGAAAAATGTAAGGTCAGTACGCGCGCACCCCGTCAGTGCGGCGGCCACCTTGCTAATTAGGGAAAATTAAAAATTTGGGCACTCCCCCCTCGAGCACGCGGTACTCAATTAAGATTGAATTGGCTTGACCAATTCATCCAATCGCCGCGGCACGAGAGAAAAAAAAGATAAGTTAAATTAGAATCAAGTGAGGTGGGGGGAGTGGCGATCCCAGGGGGTAATAGCGCCTGACCAGTGGTCTGCAGGCCAAGACTCGGCCAGGGGGTATCTCGGCGCACGAACAGCCGGCCGGACTTAGCCCCAGGTAACCCGGGGCTACTCGACGGTAACTTCGACGACGACGTCGAAGGCGCGTTGACCACCGTTGGTCACTTGTATAGTAAATCGCCCGAGCACGGATGGACGCGCCTCGGGGAGAAGGGAGCTCGATGCCGGACCGCCGAATAAGATCGCAACAAGTTGCGCAACCCGACCGTCGGGCAGCGAGACTTGACCGGAGGATGAAGCGCGGTCAATGGTAATATGCGCCGCGAATTAATTTGCGCTCCGTGACGTAGCGCTCCGCAGAATAAAAAAGCGCTCCAAGTTCTGGAGCGGCGAACAGCTGGCCGTGATAGTCGAAAAATTCTCGCACACAAAAAACACGGATTTTAGTGCTACGTTTTTTCCACATAGAGTGGAATTTTAGTTTGTGCTCTAAAATTTCAAAACTTTCGAACACGTGTTCCGAATTTCACTAAAACATCCCAAAAAACAGCTATCACGGTCAGGCAGGCGGTCAAGGGTCTTATAAAAATTCGCGAAATAACCGTGAGGGTCGAGAGGCCCCAGAAAAAATCAAAATCACACCAATTAAAAAATCAAAACCAATTAAGAAAACCAAATTGCGTCACCAATAATGCTACCCGAGAAAAAATTAATACACCCAAGTTGTTCTCGCGTAGCACAACACCCAGAAAAAACACTACCCAGCAGAGTAGTGAATTGCACGCCAAGCACGTGTCGAGTTAATTAATTAAGTCACTTAAATTAAATAGCATACAGCTGCAAGCAGCAAGTCCACCGTAAAAAAATATACAAGTCCCGAGAATCAAGTCTGCTGGTCAAGCGGAAAATGTTTCCACTTACCTTGTTACAACCAACACGTGCATGGAAAACGCCGCGGTCTGCCGATAGCACCCCGTGTGTCGGAGGAATCCAGCAGTTAAGTCCGTCTTGTAAATCCCATATGGTCACTTCACAAATTCACAACACCATCACAATAATTATAATAATAATTATTATTAATTAACACCCCGGAAAATAAATCAAACCGAAGTCCGAAATACACCGCTGCAGATTCGCTCGCGCGCGCACGCTATTGCTCTGAGTCGGCACGTCCGCTTCGCTCAGCCGCTGAACGAAGAGTGAGTAGATAGGGACAGTCGAATGAATGGTGATCGATCTCTCTCGTAGCGTCTGGTTGCAATTAAGCTTTGCCTGGCCGGGGCCTCAAACAAAAGACCCCGCCGCAAAGTCCCGATGGGGTTTGCGAGTCTAATCAAATTCGCGCGTGGTAGCTACCTCCCGTCGCAGCCATGAAAAACGGCTTCGGTCGCTATCTATCCGCCTCCTCATGTAAGGATCTTGAGTGCCTGTGTCGGCGCACCTTCCGGAATCTCCCCAGGGTTCCCCGGCCCCGTGGATTAAGAATTTGTAATAAATGAATAAATGTGCGCAAAACACCAAACCAAAGAAAAATTAAACTCAATAAATTAAATAAATCAAACCAATCATAAATCCCTACAGCAACCCCTTACTGACACGCAGGACCGGCCAATAGCATGCTACTCGGTCCACCCGCCGCAGAGCCGAGTATGAATCAGGGGACTGCTGGGTCTTTCATCATGATGGGAGGATAGTCCGTGTCCGGACGAAAGTATCATTCAGTCACTAGCAGAAGTTTTGAGAAGT
The DNA here is from genome assembly GCF_001412225.1 of Nicrophorus vespilloides. NCBI lineage: Eukaryota > Metazoa > Arthropoda > Insecta > Coleoptera > Silphidae > Nicrophorus > Nicrophorus vespilloides. Next base: position 762 of record NW_017097564.1, on the reverse strand, counting down.
TTGAGAAGTCTTTTATTTGGTTTTATATATAATTATTTTTCAATACATTTCATGCAAAACTTATTATCTTCAAATATGTATAAAGTTATTGAGTTTACTTGAGTTTTTTGGTTCAATTACTTTGAACTATCTCTTTTGTTGTGGGGTCATAAACCCTTTCCGTGTGTTAATATCAAACAGGTATATTCTTGAACCTTTTCAACCCCTGTTGGTAGGGGGTGGCCTACCCCCACTCTATCGGTTGTCATCTCGGATGACATAAATACGGTAGACAAACCTCTAACAGTATCAGTCAGTGACAGAAGCAGACCGTGGTTATTTTGTTAGTGTTTGTGACAAATTTCGGTTGTACGCAAAAATGACCAACCCGCTGAGTTTACTCCGTGAATACAACGTTAACAAAAATAAAATCATCGAAAGATCAGCCAGATCATCTTCAACAAGTTCTCCTGGCCGAAAAATGTGAAGACCAATTACCTGATGTGGTGAGTAAATTACAAAAGATTTATAGTAACTTTGTAGAGT
>NW_017097564.1:0-217 GCF_001412225.1 Nicrophorus vespilloides | reverse complement strand
GCTCTTCATCCTCAAGAACATTTCACTTACACATTCTGTTTATGTGAAGCAAGCATCTGTAAGTTACATCTTTCGCAGGATGTTTTATTAGATTTATATTATTAATACTCTTTTATTTTTCTTTAGGCTGAGAATATACCTGTTGTAAGGAGACCAGATAGAAAGGATTTATTGGCCTACTTGAATGGTGAAAGTACAAATTGCGGTGGCATTGATA